>NC_062543.1:4078973-4163973 GCF_022655615.1 Tachysurus fulvidraco | reverse complement strand
TTCTGTTTTCTTTTCCTTCCAGGGTTTGGTTTCCACAAAGAGGAAATATGGAGATAACAATTCATTATTTTAGATGAATCAAAATTCATATTTATGGTGAAGTAACTGGAGTCTGCATGTTTGGGTAAATATAACTGGTATTTCTGAGTGTGTGATGGTTCTTGTTGGGGCCACAAACATTCCTGACCTTCATATAAACAAGTTCTCAACATCTAGTATTATTAATTCCTTCATCCTATTTAAGTTATATATTGTTTATGTTCAACATTCTGTTAAAACAACAAATCACGTCTTACTTCCTGTTCCTTTCCTGTAAAAGGATGACATAAACCACTTGACATAAACCACCCACTGTTTTATCTTTTCCAAAACAAAATATCAGATACAATTAAAGTGGCTGTTACATAATGAAAAGAATAGCCTTCTTGTTCCTAGTTATTCAGAGTTTTATATCCAGTTAAAAGCAGACTGTTTTTTTTTCTTTCTTATTTTTGCTTACATAAGTTCAGCTATGTAAAACATTCAATTACACTAAAGGAAGCAGTATCTCCTAGTCTTAATTGGAGACTAAAGCAGAGGTTTTTGCTCGACTTTGCCTTAACGTGTTTGTGTGGTATGTGGTCATTTTGTAGGTTGAATAATCAGTCTGCTTATTTTCTTATACCCTTTTTATGTCATTATGGACACCTCAGTGCTCACAAACAGCGTTCTAGTCATTCAGCGGTGAATGTACTGTATGCTTCCTTTTATCTGTAAAAGGCTCGTGTCTGACCCTGAGTGCATCTGTCTGGCTGTTAAAAAAGAAAACCTTAGCTTTTCAGCAGACTATTTATGCTTTGAAAGAAATTGTAGAATTAATTTAGTCAGATCCACGTCTTTAAAACCTAGCAGCAGTGACAAAGCTGTTTTAATGTCTGTCCAGAAGATTTTATATTACATGTGTTTATATTAAATGTAATTTTATAAATGTAATTTGCCACATGTACCATGTGCAATGTAAAACCGGCTTGACATCTGTGACGTGGCTTAAAGGATGGTTACAACAAAAGTGATTTTCTATTCATTCTTCAACAAGGTAAGACGTTTTTTTTACAGAGTCAGTCTATTTAAAATTGTATAGAACTGTTTGGCACAGCAACAGGTCCATAATCTCCCATACTGTTACTCTAAAACCAGGGATTTTTCAATTACCTCTCTTCGTATAATGCCACCCTGCTGTGTGCCAATGCATTGTATTGCGACATGGCAGGTAATCTTAATTAATGTTCCTCCAAACAGACCACTTCAACACTGTTTGTGGTCTCATCAGCCCTTTCTCAAAAGATTTTCTTCGTTATCCTTAAAGATGACAAAAGCCGAGGTATGAATCACTTCATCTTGCGATAACGTGGCACCTTCTGTGGGTATATAAAGACTCAAGACAGTTGTCATGGTCAGAGCAATTTGTAAAACCATCGACAGAACAACCACAACGCATGCCAAGAGCATCCCCAGTATGAAGCTGAGCGTCTTCTCCGTACTTTTTTTCGCCATCGCCTTCTTGTCTGAGGCACTTCCACTGAGTAACATCGAAGACATAAACCTCATCCAAGACTCTACTGGAGAAGAACTGGCTGAAAACTTTATGGGATCCAGACCAGGCGTTTCTAAGATCATCCTGGTGGCAGACGCCGGCCTGCTGAGAATGCTGACGGCTCTGGAAAAGAAAATGCCCGAGAGGATCCTGAGTCCAGATCGCATAGATGGAAGCCCTGACTTCGGCTCCAGCATCTCCATCGTCAGGAGGGACACCAAGAGGTGCATGGTGGGAAGGGTCTACAGACCATGCTGGGAAGTCTAGATCCCGTGGATGAGTCCAGTTACGAGGGAGATGAATTCCAGATCACACCAGCTGATCCTGTGCAGTACATGCTATTAACTGTATCTGTATAATAAGATCCAGAATTAAAATGAGAGAAATACTATTTTTTCTTGTGTCTTTCATGTTTAATTGATTAACTGTCACATCATACGGTCCTCTCTTATAAACAAATGCTAGTCCTAGAAGAACGTTTCATAACATGGTTTAAGACATGTTTAAAAAGTATACAAAGTGGCATCATATGCTGCATAATTACTCTACACTAAATATGGTGACTAAATAGTAACGACGCCGTTGGCTTGATAGACATGCACAGGGTTTAGGTTACGGCACCATAGATATGCAGTTCTTTCTTTCTTTCTATCTTTCTTTCTATCTTTCTTCCTTGCTTTCTTTGACTTGCTTGCTTGCTCAGTGACCAAACTTTTTTTTTTATAACTATGATGAAAAAGAAAAAAAAATATAAGTGATTGGTTAAAACATCTTATTTGAATGCAGTAGACGAAACAACAAAAAAAACCCTTGCAGTCTACAATAATAATAATAAAGTGAGTCTCCAAGCTACATGTTGGTAATTATTACACAGTATGTAACACATAACCATTTGTAAGATCTTAGCATAAAGGTAAAACTGCCACACACTACTACGAAGCTTTCTATCTTTATTTCAGTCTCGATCTACGAAATGCTCTATGAAGATCTCGTATTCAGCTGTTCTCCAAGTCAGCGTTACATAAGCACTTATTCTGAGGTCGCTCATCATGGCGCTGAGCATTTCAGTTTGTTATTGATCTGTAGTTTGCTCTTAATCAGGACAGCTGACAAAGCTACCACAGACGGAAAATCCATGGGACTGAAAGACAAGAGGAAAACAGCAAGGACGCTCGCTCCTGCAGTCCCCACATTAACCAAACTCTGAAATGAGATTTTTTTTTCTCTCATCCATCTTAATTTGTATTGTAGGCGTGTTTGTGCCGAATACCCAACCATGTCGGAATGGAAATTCACAATATCATTTTACGATAAATATTTAATGCAGATCTGCCAAAACATTGTCGTCATTTTGTGAATATTTAGATATAATTGGAGGATTTGTGGCCGCTATTTTAATTCCATTGCAGCAGCTGAGGAAATGACTCTCAATGTCTCACTGCAGTTGCCAGAGTTTTGAGTATTGACTGAGTCTTGCCTGTTCTGAATAGAATAAAAATGCAGTGCAATACTATTTTTCTGTTTTCGTCACTAAAGCTCAAAGGGTTGTGTTCAAAATGTTAGATCTTAAACCAAACAAGGTGCCACATATTTCAGCTGCTTGAAGGTTAATCTGTATCTTTGCTTTTTTTTCCTCAAAAAAGTTAAAAATGATAAGTGGTGCAATACAACAGCTACATAATAAGTTACATTATATATGGCATATTTTATTAATTTATACATACATTCATTCATTTTCTACCGCTTATCCGAACTTCTCGGGTCACGGGGAGCCTGTGCCTATCTCAGGCGTCATTGGGCATCGAGGAAGGATACACCCTGGACGGAGTGCCAACCCATCACAGGGCACACACACACACTCTTATTCACTCACACACTCAGGACAATTTTCCAGAGATGCCAATCAACCTACCATGCATGTCTTTGGACCGGGGGAGGAAACCGGTGTACCCGGAGGAAACCCCCGAGGCACAGGGAGAACATGCAAACTCCACACACACAAGGCGGAGGTGGGAATCAAACCCCCAACCCTGGAGGTGTGAGGCGAAGGTGCTAACCACTAAGCCACCGTGCCCCCCCTTCACGGTTTTAACTGGTTTAAAATATCACATGTTCCTGTGCCTTGTTCCAGTAATCTTTTTAACTTCTCCTGACTGTTTCCCCTTGGGAGAACCCCAGATGCCATCTTTACTCTATTAGCACAAGCAAAGTTTACTAGATGTCATCTTGATAGGTTGAAGGAACAGGAGCAGAAGTCAGACAGAAATTTTTGCGATCTGTCTCGTTTTTATTTCTGGTTATTAAAAAATAAAAATTGCTAATAAGATAGTTTAGTAGTGCTCACCTTAGCATTAAAATGTTGCATAATGTAAAGTTTACTTTGCTAGATAGTTAGAGAACTTATAAACATTTTAATCTATTTTATGTTTTGTTTTTTATAAAGGACAAGGTGAAGGCATGAGTAATACAATTTTGTTCAGAGTTTGAAAATGTGAATGTAAATAAAGTGTGTAAAGCACGAGGGAATTCGGTTTATGTATCGTAAGTTTCGGCTCACTGACGAGAGCAAAAAAGTTTCCGCTGAAATGAGGCAGGAAGAAACAATTCTGTTTATATCTCATAAACAAGTACCTGTTTTTTTAAGCAGTTCATTAACTAAAAGAATGTTGATATTCAGAATATTTATCAATGCATAAACACCAGCTCTGTTTGGAAATGCAGCTACAATCTGACCCATTGATAGAGTAAAAAACAAGCTTCAATCTAAATAGCGACACACAATTTGACACAATTTTACATTACACGCATGAGGGATTGCACTCGTGTTCACTGCTCAGCTGAATGCGACCATTCATGAGCATTTGAGTCGAAAATCAATGTAATCATCATTTCCTCGTATTGAATTAGCGTGTAACCGTATCCGATCATTAAAATAAATATCACTGCTGGTGTCATTGAGAATCCATTAAGCAGCATCACAAATAATTGTATCTTGCATTGGGCATCATGCTCTATCTGTTTAAGTCATGAGCTACAATCTTTCTATTATCCGTGCAAAGAAGCTATTAGGATTCGTAGACCAACAAACATCCCTGTTCTGCCAAGTCCACTCCTTCCTGATGGCTGACTCGTAAAAGCAAATTCCCAGGAAGGTTTTCAAGATTTCCTAGTGGCTCTTCGAGGTGAGCCGAAGCCAATAATTTAAATACACCGAACGCTGAATATATTTCCAGCTAGCGAGAAAACTTGGCTCTGCTTCTAGTGTTTTCTTGGAATTTTCTGAAAAGTGTCGGTATGCTCATTTTCCACAGCAGCGGGTAAAAAAGCCTGCTCTGGGAATATGTCGGGCGATTCGTGTTTCATGAGAAATAAGTGAAAATATAGGATAGTGTCGGTTCTTATTATTGTTTGAGGGCAGAACATTGAGACACTGTAAAGGAGACTAAGATCTAAAGCTATAAGTTTTGATGGATTGTGGTTATGGAATATTTGAGATTAAAACAGCATTTCCTTCAGGATCATAACTATGTGACTCCTGTTACATTTTCATAGAAAGATAACGAAATGACATGCAGGTGATGATGTGAGGTGGGTAAGACACTCAGCTGTCTTGGTGGCTCAAGCAGTTGTTGATCAGAGGATTGAGGTTAGCGCTGCCATTATTGGGCCCTTGCGCAAGGCCCTTATCCCTCCCTGCTCCAGAGGCTCTGTATCATGGCTGACCCTGTGCTCTGACTCCACCCTCCTAGGTTGTGTTATGCAAAGAAGGAAATTTAAGTATCTCTCCTTTTCTGTAGACAGTGGTGGTGCAAGTGACTAAGGCTCTAGGTTTTTGCTTGGAGGATTAGGGTTCAAACCCCAGCACTGCCAAGCTGCCCCTGTTGCCCTTGAACAAGGCCCTTAACCCTTTCTGTCCCAGAGGTTCTGTGTCATGTCTGACCCCAACCTCCAAAGTTGTTATATGTGAAGAAAGAATTTCACTATGCTGTGATCTATGTGTGACAAAAATAAAGGCTTCTATTCAATTTGGTTTAAAGTAGAACTCTACAAAAATGAACTATGTACGTTTAATTGTTTGCATACTCTTTTGCTACACACTCAAAAGAACGTACTTTTTCACGTGATTTGAATACCTGCGTCATTATTTCTACAGTTAATTACCTTCTATGAACTGCTGTTGTTATCTTAAAGACACATCCCAAGATTCACAATTTGTTCGACCTGAACATCCTTCCAACATACTTAGTCCTGGTCTTTACTCTTCTACACCTCTATAGTGTAATGAGATCTAATTCCACGAACTATCACCCAGAAAAATAGAGGTCTCTCAAGCCTTCTTCCTCATGGTTCCTCAGAGATTTTCCCTTGCCACTCGCTCACCTCTGACCTGCTCATTAGGAAATGATGTAAATCTGCTGTATGACAAGGTGATAAAAACAGTACTGACCTTCAGTAGAAGTGTATAACAGGCTGTTATTCTACCAGACTTCCTGTACAGGAACACTACATAACCTTCTTGGAAACTGTTGTTATCTAGATCTCTGTACTGCTTTTACTACATTATTATTAACTTTGTGTATTTCTAGGTAAATATCTCTAAAGGACACTTTCCTACACAGGAATGTATTTTAGAATGAGTACAGCTCTATATTACTAAAGAAATGGAGTGGACTGTAGTGAGACACAGTGCCCAATCTCCATCCTGCCGTCCCATGGGAAAGGGCCTGGCTCCGCAGGGCCGGGTGACATCATTAATGGAGGTCTGGCTGGGGGAGGGGGAGACGTCATGAATAATTTAGGAGCTTTGCATGCTGCAGATTGTGACCTGGGCAGCTGTTCAGACTGGGACCTTTTCCATAAGTGCATTAGGATAAGCTTGGAGGAAACAACCGACAAATCAATACTCACTGTTTCTGTGCTCACAGGGCTTTGGGAGATGAAGCCTTGCTGAAAATGAAGTTAATGGGAGGTATGTGAATTGGATTTGTACTCGTCTCCAGCTCTTGTTCCTTCTGCGAATTGATATCATACAGATGCCAAAACCCATGGAGTACAAAGCTTTAAAAGATTTAGCCCCTCAAATAACAATGAGGCAACAGTCCACTCCAAACGAGTGAGCTGTAAATATACAGCAGTGATACGATAAATTATGTAACTTTATCCCATCACTGGCATATGTGTCCCTGGTCATTTGATTCCTGAAGGCTCTGAATATCATTAATGGATGAGAGGGTCATTGTTCATTCAAACAGGCATCCCACTACAGTAAATGAAGAACGCATTATCACAAAACTACCGGTTTAATTAAACCCAGATGTGTATTCTAGTGTATAAATTGATTTTTTTCTTATTTCATTATAGCTCAAACAGATGTCATCTAATCCCATGACATCTCATCTCAAAGAGACCTGAATTTACTCAGATTACAACAAGGATGGTCATATGACCCTGACAGATGAGTCCAGGTCGGACCACTCACGAACACACGCGAGTCTGTTTGGTTTTATCGTGTTTCCTCAACAGTGTATTTTCTCCAAGCATTTTTTTTCATGAGTATGATGATAATACACATCAGAGATTTATATGATAATAAAAGATTAACCAAAGATGTACTCTGTAGAGTGAGAATTACTTCATGACAACCTTCAAGCAAACAGTCAGAAAATCAGTAACCCCAAGCTTATTAGATATGTCAGACATTTTATTTCCAGGAAAATACAAGTGTTTGGGTCAGACCATACATTAATTGTATCAATATTGATTATCGGGTATTGACGTAGTACCATGCTCATTTATAAAATCCCATGGTGCTGTGTGTTGTAAATCTGGTGTATGTTGCGGAAGTAATGAACAGACACCTATCTGGATGTTTGACAATTAATAAAGCTAAGCAATGCAGACTGCAAACTGAAGATATTGCAAGAAGGAACTATGGCATCATCCTGCAATACAACTGATGAAGCAGTATATTTAATACAGAGCACAATGGTGGCTACCAGGAGCGCGTTGAACAGCATTACTGATAGTATGTTGACGGTATCAGTATTGACATTAAAAATAGCATTGAACACATTAAAAAAAAACACCACAACATGTTATAACTGAGTATAAGGAGTTAGATGATAGGCAACACACTACAGCAATCAGGATAACCAGAGCTAAAGAAACTGCCCCATGATGCTCCCAAGTGATTAATACAGGTTATTAATTTCATTATCAAGTATCCGAATCGGTTTTGTATTAATATTCGATCAGGTAGATATGCCTCTCTAAGTGTAACATATAAGAATGTCAGCACTTTGTTGCAATGCAGAAATAAGGACTATTTAGTTATAGAAAGGTAAACCTGGTATCCAAGTAGTCTCAGAGTTTCTTTCTCTCAGGCCTGAACTGATTAACCTCTTTGTTCACACCTGGTGAAACTCAGCACCACACTGGGGCACAATAGAGTCCTTTCTTTCCTTCATGTGCCATTGAGCAGCAAAGGTCTGTAAAGTTCAGTAAGCACATAGAGCATTTATTTGAAAATCTATAAATTCTGAAAACGAAGGCCTCTATGTTTATTTATGCATGGAGCTCCAGGCAGCAGGAAGGTTCTCTCCGACTGCCAGCTTCGCTCCTTAGTGCCATGTGGACGCTTGGTGTAAAACAATTTGAACAAACTGAAGAACACATGTTCTGGAGAGATTCTTGACTAATAGGGCTTTAACTGTGGCTTGAATATGTTCAGTAGTATGCTTGTGAAATGGCATAGTGCAGTATATTGGCAGCGTGCAAATTATACAATTACACGTCAGATAGTTTAATATGTAAAACAGCTGTCAGGAATTTTTTTTTAGTTAGCAAAATTATAGCAGGCTAATTATCAGGAATAGGAAAGACTAGACTCACTGTTTAAGAGTTTTACAGCTAAAACAATGCTAAATGAATGACCACAAAATACTTATAGCTAACAAACGAAAGAGTGATCAGCTGTGGCTAGCTAACAAGCTAGTGGTTAGCAAGCAGCACAATGAGTTTACAGGGAAATACAAATGCATTGAGATCTGGTTGTGCTTTTACTGTTTCTAAACCAGATTAAATAAATAATTAACAAATAAATAAAGAGCATTCTAGCCACAAGCGAATCACACTTGAGGGAGAGTTTTTACTGATAGTGGGAAAAACAGACACACACATATGACAGCTACAAATGAGAGAGGAATCAAACTGAAAAATTGAGCTAGCAAGTGAAAAGCCTAGTACCTAGATAATAGCTTAACAGTTGATGGATGGTGTGGTACATTACTAGGGAGTTTGTGAAAAGTTGTGTCTTTCAGAAATGACTGGAGAAAGATATACTATGCCATACAAGAGTAACCTAGAAACCTATTTAGGAAGGTCCATCATAGGGGAGCTTGAAACATACTGACTATAACATATTGTTTAATATTTTCCAAAACAGATATCATTTTTAAGAACCCCTAAAATGTTTTGTGTTTGAAAGAAACATGATAAAATCTTAATTAGTGCTCTCAAAAGCCCTAATTACTCTATAATCTGCATAATTGGATTATTTTGATCTAATAGACCACTATATCGTCTGTTAATAAAGATTGAATATGTTTTGGAGTCCTTCTAAAAAAGCACTTACTTCACTTACAGTAAAGTAATGTGAGTTAGTAATATTACTACTATAATAAACACTTTATAGTCTGATGGTCTCCCACATCAATGCCACTATTACAGGCAATAGCCTTCCATAAAAAACCTGAACACAGAATCACAGCTCATGCTTCCTCTTCTGGAAAGCATTGGCAGTGTAAGATGATCTCACTGGCCAGTAGTGACCTCAGCCTGAAAGAATTAAAGGGACTCTCACAGTTCAGGTCTTTCACAGGAACCCAGCTTCACTATCACCACTGTTTGGGGTGGGGATATGGAGATAAGCCCCACCCATTACAAGAAGCACAAGTTCATTAAATCAGTAGAATGCATGTCTTATGATGGTAGCTTCTCTCTGTAAATGGTTTTAACTTAAAATTGGACCAAATTTATATGCTGAATTGTGCATGAACTATTAAAAATGGCATATATTTTAGGTGATTTTCAAAATGTGATTTAGTGATGTGAATTATATCACACTTACAAGGGTACTGAATGAAACACAGAAAAATACTGTGAAATTTGTCAAAGAAAAATAAAATAAAAATACTATTAATTGTTTTAAATAAATTTTAAAAGTTCATATAAGACATAATTATTAACATAATAATAATAATAATAATAATAATAATAATAATAAGAATAACAATAATAACAATAATAACAATAATGTTATTATTGTTATTATTGTTATTATTATTATTATTATTATTATTATTATTATATTGTCTTCCTAAAATAATAAAAAATGTAATACTATATACATAAACCTGTTTTTAGATAAACACATATTGTACTGTATTTGAGTAGTTGACCAAAGCTACTCGTTGAAAAAATATGAGCATTTAATCTTATGCACATTGCATATAGAGCATATTTTAAGCAAATCTCATCATGGACAGCTGGATTTACAAGAAATCATATCGATTATTGATCTAAACATATTGATTAGGCCTTTCTGCTTAGAGAGTTCCGACAGATGTACTTGAAATTGATGCTGCCTTTGTGTCACTGGCAGCCATCTTGGATTTAGAGGAATAATAATCAATGGAGCAACAGAAATCAGGATAGTGGTTTATATTACAGTAGGAAAAAACCTGGTGATTCTCCAGTTAGGGAGTCAAATGTGATTTACAGCTTTAATTTCATTAAAAAACAAACAAACAAACAAACAAACAAACAAACAAACAAATAAATAAAACACCTTAAATTATGTCAGCAAATTTGAACACAATGTATTTAAGAACATTTTAACATGCATCAACTCCTGCCTATGTTTGTGATATCAGTTTTCTTCACCTTAACAATAGACCTTTCATAATTCTTTGCCCATAATTAAATGAAAATACTTTTTGTTACCTCTCAAGGCATTTTGGTTCTAGCTCAGACTTTGCTTTGGTTGTATGAAACCAACCCCTGTCTATTTTGTGTGAAAAACTAGCAGGAACTTTACAGTTCATGCATTTTCCCGGTGGTACATCTGGCCATCTGCTTAAAATAGTGAATGTTAAAGCAGAGGCCCAGGTTTTTCATGAGTGGGACATATAGGCTTTGCTCTGTGACCGTTGGGTTACAAGCCAAGGTTAGAAAGGTCTGCTTTATGCTATGTGCATAAATATAGTCACCAACAAGGTTAAGAGGTTACAGCCAAGCCCTGGTTTACACCACATTTACAAATATAGCAACAAGGTTAAGAACAATGGGGCTGTGTGATAGATCAAGTGAAGTGCAATGGAGGACAAATAGAGCACATCAAATGAACCAACAGAATTCCAGTTAAACACAATGGGAAGTTATTTGGTTCAGATTCAGTGCTGAATAACAAACATTTATTCACTGATGAAAAACCTTATGAAATTGATTGGTTATAGATTTTAATGGTTAATCTTGTTTACTCTTGACTTGTGTCTTTAAAGCGTATAATGCTTGTAATGCTAGTAAAAGCTGACACAGACACCGATAATCCATTTGGAAACAGTATTTTTCACAGAACAAGGACTAGGAGATTAAATATGAAACTAGTAAGAGAGCGCCCTCTTTTGGATGTTTCATAGAAATTTAACAGCCAAGTTATTTGGCTCACACTAAGAAATTCAAGCACTGGAAAAAAAAATAGCTGTCTTATGAAAAAAGTTAGTTTTAAGTTGCATGTTCATGCTCTTCTGTAACTGAACCAGTGTCTGGTGTTCATTGAGCGCCGAAGCACAAAGTTTCCCTTAAATTATAAAAATATCTTCATAAAGAGTGACCCAATGCATCAGATCAGTATCCAAAAGCACTTGAAGGTACTTAGCTTCCTCTAGCAGTTCTCCAAGGATTTGTCTTGTAGCACTTCAACTGGCAGCTTCTTAACATATTTATGCTTAAGCTTTGATTCTGCTGCACAATTCCCCCAAATGCTTAGCCACTCGTTTTTATACCTTTAAATTAAAGTAGGTCCAACAAAGACCAGCTGTTTTCTAGCTATTCAAAAAGTGCCAATTGTGTCAAGAGGAATCTAGACTGGAGGAGTATGCAGGTGTGTGTTTTAGCCTTAACTTGAGTATTAAACTGACATTAACTGAATAACTGTTCTTGGTTTAGGACATTTAAAATACACAAGGATTGCACTGGGTAAAGTTTTAGCCAATCAAGAGAAGCAAGCAGCAAAGCTTAGAGCAGTGTTTAGGTCTTGACTCTGGGCAGGATGCCCATTTTGCATTATGGATGCAACAAAAAAAAAAAATGCCCCACTGTAGTAAACACTTAAAAGGTTTATTGTAAAATTTAAAAAAAGTACAAGATTGCACATCTGTAGAAAGCAAGAACAGGTAACATTTACCAAGACAATGGCAGTGTAAAATAAAGCATCCTGGCCAAATGCACAACCTTAACCATCTTCCATACACTTCAAAAAACCATTTAAAACGAAGTAAAAGCATGCATTTAAGTTACAATTTTTACAAGGTCAGCACGTAGTGCTAGAGTCTA
This sequence comes from Tachysurus fulvidraco, assembly GCF_022655615.1. Taxonomy (NCBI): domain Eukaryota; kingdom Metazoa; phylum Chordata; class Actinopteri; order Siluriformes; family Bagridae; genus Tachysurus; species Tachysurus fulvidraco. The sequence goes on along the minus strand of NC_062543.1, from coordinate 4,151,786 downwards.
TTCCAATCTCACTAGGAGACTTGCTTGGCGAGGTCCTTGATCATTGATGATTTAAGTTGTGAGATGGATGCGATCCTCATTTGCTTCTGACTGGAGTACTTGTTCTTAACCGCCTGAGAGAGAACAAAATCATTTTGCTATAAACAGCAGTTCGTAGGTGTTTCTGTAGATATTCAAGTCATACTCACCAGGTGCTTCGAGAGTCCTTCATTGACTTTGACCACGTTCTTAGCGATGTGCTTCATTACAGGGATCAGGCTGTCCTCAGTGTAACCCATGTAATACTGCAGTGTAGGGGTCTGTAGAGACAGTGAGAATTGACTATCCAGAACCATAGAAAAGGGTGGTTCTTGTGAAGTCGGTTTAAATAGAGCTTACCCATTCACCACAGTCAAAGACTTTCAACATGAGAGCAAAGGCAGAGCTGGCAACCAGAGAGGGAGACATGTGCACCATGTCATAGTCCACCATTGTAAGCTCCACAAAGTATTTAGCCAAAGTGTGCTGCTCTGCTGTAACCTATGTAGGTCAAGTTTAAAAAGAGATTAATAACCAACAACTATGTATAGGGAGGATCAAAAGGGAACGTACAAACCATGACAAAAAAAAAAAAAAAAAAAAACCCACAGTATGCAGAGATGTTTGAATCCCTACAATACCTTTAAAGTTAGCAAGCTTAAAGTGTGATCCAACACTCAAATCCATCCAAAAGGATAAACAGCCCAATTTATATTAAGTCAAATGACAACTTTCACTCATTACCATCACCCATATTAACGTTGAGGCATTTTGGTTGCTAGAGATTACTTGCTTTTGACCAGGTGCAATAGTTAATCACCCAGTGAGAAGAGAGACATCAAGACCGCTAAGACATTAGTGCTTTTGATGGTCAGCCAGCAATCAGTACCTCTCCAATTTTTGAGGCCCTACGGAGGAACTGGAGTGGCAGGGGTCTTCCAAAGCAGAATTTCAGGACTCTCATTATGTTCATCTCCATCTCCCGGATCTGTGCAGTGGTATAGGCGCGGTCCGTCACAAAGGCAAAGTCTGCAATCTCGGGTGGGTACATTTCCTCATATTTGGAGGCAATGAACATAGCAGTTACACCAACCAGCTGAAGCTGCTTTTTTGGAACAGGGTGATCCTGTTGGCAAAGAGAAAACCTATAAGCACTTAACAGCCATTTTTGTTTATAAAGAGAGTTACCCTTCAGCTAAAGAAACCTACTTGAAGAAAACGGTCAATGATAGCAACAGTCATGTACATGGTCTCCTGCAGCAGTCGAAACTTGATTTGGACCTGGACAAGCCAATCAATAAGGATGGCACGCATGTTCCCAGTAACTTCCTTTCCTTCCAGATACTTTGGCCTGACAGCCTGATCAGCCTTGAAGACAAATGCAATATAAAAACAGGAAGTTAAGCATAGAAACATGAAATCATCAAGTATCAAGTTAAAGGCAAGAGACAGACCTCAAGTTGCCGGAGGTATTTGTAGATGTCCTTTACATATTCACTGCAGAGCATGGGATTGTCATAGTCATCAGCATCTACATCTTTGATATTGAGAAGCACATCAGAGAAAGCCTGGCACAGCTCATCTGGGGCACAGCCAGAAGTTTCCATGGGCACAGGAGAAGATGGCTCAGAAAAGATCTGAAGATTTATAAAAAAAAAAAAAAAAAGCAATCAATCCTAATGAAGTCCATTTTAACCAGGACTGAACCACCAGCTAAATTAAACAAGATTTAAAAGCAAATCTAAATGCTACTGAACCTCATTTTCCTCTTTAGGTAACTGCTTGGGCTCCTGTTTTGGCTGTTGAACAGGCTCAGGAACTTTCTTCTCTTCAACCACCACAGGGGCGACCTTCACATCCTGCTTCACAAAGCCATTGATCAGCCAAGTATTCATATAAACCACAAAACAAAAAGTTACATCATACATTAAAACACATTGTGCATATTGCTCATTTTGTTCCAGTGTATACTGAAATGGGGGACTTCACAATAAAACCTTGTCTGCTCACTTTATTCAGAGGAAACTAAAGCTTTAGACTTCCACATTTAATTTAAGTAAGCATTAAGTGAACAATAAACATTCAGGGGGGTTTCAGTCCCAGAGTCTTGAACACTTAGAGAGAAAATGACAGATTATTAAGTGCACCATAGACTGTTGGACAGCTGAAAGATAAGGACACCACTACCACCCGCTCACTGGGGGATTTTCCAGCCCATACTGGAGACCATTAAGGCCATTTGTAAACTGGAAAATAACTCAAATTCACAAAAACTGAGAATATTCAGAACTTGGGCATCAAGTTTCTTATTTGAGCTCTTTTGCACCTTTCATACCTATTTTTCACTTTATTTATAAAAAAGGAAACCACAGTAGTTGAGGAAATGAGTTGCACTCCATTTAGGATAGACACTCCATTTAAGTGTATTTTATTTATTATATACACACACCATTTAGAAGTGTAATATTTTCCATTTAGTAAATCTATATATCTACACACTCCATTTAGGAGATCTCTAGTATGTATATCCACATTTTATATATAAATAGAAAAAAAAAGATGCAAGTTTGAGGGAACCTAAATAGCCAAGTGCAGTTTAAAACATTTTTTCCCCAGAATAAAGAGCGTGGTTTTGGACATGCATGTATTTAAGTATTAATTAAAACCTTGTAAACACACATGTACCTTTTTCCTCAGAGGTTGTCGAGGTAAAGGCGCGTTCCCAATTTCCCCCAGTGCGGCCCTGGGCCTCAGCACAGGCTTGTTTGCAGGGACCGCTTTCCCTGCCACTGGGTGCTGGTTCTCACTGCTGGGCAGGCGGTTACTCTGAGAACAGAATAAAAACAAAGCCATTACGGAGAAGAAGAAAAAGAAAGAAAGAAAGAAAGAAAGTTAAAAGCTCAATACAAAAGTAGTAACACGCGCTCCGTTATACAGACAGAAACAAACCGGAAACAGTCAAACAAACAGCATGCGAGCACCGATATAGCGATAAAGCCAACAAAACATAACGTGTATAAAGAAATGAGACTTTAAAGAAACGTTGCCATAAAGTATTTAAAAACAAAAGCTCACCCTTGTGATACGCAGTGCCATTTCTGAACTCTCGTCCCTTCACAATCCACACACAAACTGATTTAAACAGCTCGATACAACACTAAACCGCTCCCGTGGTTTAAATTGTCGCTCTTTCGAACCTGATTGGCTGCTTTCTAAAAAATCCGACCACTCTGATTGGTCGAACGGCACCTGATACCAATGCGTTCCCAAGACGACCAATGAACACGTGACTCGGTGTGGGAGGAAACTCTGGTTAAATATCCTTTCTTCTCTATGTAAGTGAGGCTCGTGACACGTTTAGAGACGTGCACTGCCATCTAATGCACCGGATACACGTGACACGTGTAAAATGAGATGCACCCAAATCAAGTCACCTTTATTGTCACATCACCACAGCACATGTGCCATGGTGAGTGAAATTCTTGGGAGCGAGCTCCAGAAATTGCAGAACCATTTACATACAGTAGTAATTTACAAACAGGTTAAAAAAGTATGTATAAGTCTAAATATAAATCATATAAATAAGTATAAATATTATATACATGTAATATATGTGTGTGTGTGTGTGTGTATATATATATATATATATATATATATATATATATATATATATATATATATATATATATATATATATATGTGTGTGTGTGTGTGTGTGTGTGTGTGTGTGTGCAACATGTAAGGTGCAACAGACTGTATAGATACAGAAATGACCTGTGGTACCGCTAGCTTACCCACACTGGAAGCCAGAAAAAAACACTGTTAAAAATATTAAAAAAAAAAAAAAAACATAGAAACAAAATGTATAAATTTTGTGTTCTCCTGCACCCTTTTGATATTAGTGAATATTTTGTGATTTCTTTTTAATTATCTTGTTCTGTCTTATGTAAGGAACAAATCACACAAGCGTATACTTTTACATTCAGCACCTAGTTTAGTTGGTTATTTTTCCAAGTAAACACTTCCCCAATGTGCTTTATTCCTCTTATACTACAGCACATTCATTTGCATCACTAATCCACCTACTGTCTTTCTTTTGGAAGGTAGTATGAACCTGAAATGGCCAGAGGAAGCCCATATAAATGTACAGAGAACCTCCAAACATCCCGAGATCAAATCACTGACCCTGGATCTGTGAGGCATCACTGTACAGCTCGTACATGCATAACACAGACACAAGGACACAATTGCATAAGAAATAATAATAATGTATTTTTTTAATGACAAACTGTATAAAAATAGATACAATAATAAGTAAATTACAAGTAAATAATACAGACTATACTATACAGATGTAAAAAAAGTTGTAGTGTACAAGAAAACCCGTACTGACATTTGTACGAGTTTAACAGCCATTTAAAAATCCATATTGAACCATCATCTTGTTTTGTGCCACTTTTAAGCAGTATGTAGGAGCCAGGAGCGTTTGTGTGACGGCTGGCAAGTGAACGGACTTTACTACAACTCAAGTGTAGAGCTGGTTTCAATCTATCAGCTACAGAAGTGCTTCTTTCCAGTGTTTCGCAGGAAAATTGTAGCAGAGGCTTTATTCCTTTCCATTCATCACCACGGAGATGTAATTTACATACTAGCTGAACCGCTTTCATCTTTCCACACTATAACCCTCATCCTTACTTCATGTAGATAAATGGACTGACCTTCTCTTAAGGGGAACAAGAGACCTGTACCAGGACCTGTTTAATTATGAAGCCATGTTTTAAAAATTAATTTGGCATATCTGCTTTAAGTTACACAGGAATGACAATAATGCCTCTAAAACCAGGTCTTAACGTACTTCAGGTTCATTTAATATAAGAACGATGTCCAGTAGTGCATAAAATAAGCAACAGGCCTCACTTTACACCTATAGGACTGTAACAGATTTTTTAAAACGTTTATTTGGGAATGTTAATGACAAAGAGTTTTCATGGGTTTATTTTCTGAAACTAATGACTCCGGAATAGTTCATAAAAGTTTTATTTACAGGGAAAAAACATCTTTAAATAATACATTTTCACATGATACATGTGCCATCTTTGTAATATTTCATCGCCTCCATCTGCTGCGTCATTGCCAGAACCTCATGGAATCCTGTGCTGAGACCGGACATGTGCTGGAAATAAGCTTCCTTCTCTACCTGGACAGTCAGATTATTCACACCAACATCCTTCAGCACTGTAGTCACCTGTCCAAAAAAAAAAAAAAACAAGAGCAACATCAGTGCTTTTCTTTCTTTTTTTTTTTTATTAAACATCCACTAAAAGCAGGTGATGACGGGCTATTTCAGAGCACAGTTTTAGAGTTATACAGTTTTAAGAGAAGATTTGATCAGACCTGCTGAATAATTCTTTGCTCCACAACATCGGACATGATTTGTAGGTGAATGGTGCCGGCGAGGACGTTGGCAGAATGCCTCCAGAAGTGTGGGTCACGGTAAGACAAGACTCCTTCAATCTTCTGAATCTAGACAGAAAATTACAGGAGTTTAAGGACAGTTTAATTTATTGCTTGGTGTAAACTACAGCATATGTAAACCCTACAGTTTAGTGTTAGTACTTTAAAGTACAAAATTGTGTGTTATATAATACTCTTAATACTCTGAAACTAAAAAATCTGATTGGTTGAAATACTACCTTTTCAAGGGCAAAGTTTATCTCCTTTTCGTGCTCCGGTGGAATTCTCAATAAAAGAACTTCACAAGCATCCTTCAGCAGGGGGATGACGCTGAGGAAGATGAGTACGGCGATGAACAAAGAGCAGATGGGGTCTGCGATCAGCCAGCCGAACTGACTGATCAGAACGGTGGATATGATGACTCCAACGCTGCCCAGTGTGTCAGCCAGGACATGCAGGTAGACTCCTGAAGACACCAGACATGTATGTTATGATGACGTCACTTTGAATAGGACAAAGTTCATGATCACATCATATGCAGCTACCTCTCATGTTAGTGTTCATGCCACTTCCTCCGGAGCTGTGAGAGTGCCCATGGCCATGAGAGTGACCATGACCCCCGTGGCTGTGCCCATGACCACCATGACCATGTTCTCCATGCGTGTGACCGTGGTGCGAGTGGCCGTGCTCATGACCGGAGCACGAACCCTTTGATGCCCCATGGGAGTGGGCGTGGCTAAATGCACAGATGCCCAAAAGGTTTACGATCAAGCCGCCCACAGACACCGGCTGGTGAGACAGCAGATAAGAACAAAATTTAAACTAGAAATATCATATAACAGAAAACAGCAACATTAACATAACGTTTTTGTTGGTACTGTTTTGTAATAGACGCTCTGGAACACCATAGACAACTGGCTTTCACAATAAAAATAAAGAAACACATCAAAAACTTACCGCTAGCATGACGGTGTTGATGTTGGGAGGGTCGATCAGTCTGGAGAGCGACTCAACAAACACAAAGAAGGCTATAACCATGAGGAACAAGCCGTTTACGAACCCAGACAGGATCTCAACACGGCCATACCTTTAACAAAAAGAATTTAAAAAATAATAATAAATGATGCACTTTCATAATTTTGTGCAATTTCAGCACCATGCTAGTTTAAGTCTATACCCTACAACTCGAAACAAAACCAACAAATCCAATCGTTCAGTAACAAAACAAGCCTCACCCATAAGAGTATATTCTTGTCGCTTTCCATCTGGTCATGAGGGCAGCGAAGAGTCCGAGCACCAAAGCGGAGCAGTCAAACAGCATGTGGAAGCCGTCCGAGATCAGACCGAGGCTGTTGGTCCACACGCCATAGAACAGCTCTACAAATGTGAAGGCCTTAAAAAAAAACAAGAAGCGACAGCATTATTGCTCATCAGTTCTATTAATACTGCACTTCTGAAACGTTACTTAATACGGTTTAATCTACTGAGCAGTAAATCAATAATAACTAAATAATAGACTCACTCTCATTCATATATATAATATATATATATATATATATCTATAAATCTCTCACCAAGTTGAGGCACAGGAAGTAGAAGATCTGTCGGGAATCGTATTCCTCCAGGATTTGCTTGAGCGAGTCTTTGATGAAGCGAGGGAGCGAATGAGAGCTATGCTGAAGAGCATCACCCATGAGGTTATAGAGAGGAGTTCCCTCAGGTGAATATCCCACCAGCGTCCCCTTCTGTCCTTTCTTCGAGGGAGAAGTCAGGATGCTGTTGGCTGCGAAACGGACCCAGATAAAAGGAAAAGATTGTGTGTTATATCTTAATACTCTGAAAGTAAAAAAATCTGATTGGTTGAAAGGTATTGAGCGCTATCCTCTAAGGGCAGTTCTGACAAAATTTGCACTGCAAGGTTTAGATGAAACTAAACTAAAAAAAATAAACTAACCTGATTATACAAATCCTCTTTAAGCAACAAAAATAAACCAAAAAACCACAAACAAGCAAGCCGGTATTCTTAAACTATTGGCACCCTTGACCGAGTCTGGGGTGCAGGCCCTAAAGTCACACACACTCTTATGCAAAGTACTTTCCCCACACGACAGTCAAATGACAAACTGCAACAGCAATAGTGTTTTGTTTATAGACTGTAACGTTGCTATTCCGCAGTACACGGTTCACGTCAAAATCCAAATCTAGAACTATTTACAGCCCGAATGAATACAGTTTCATTTTCTATCACAGACAGACAAATGCGCAAACACGAGGTGTCCACAGGAGATGATCGGGTTATGACGAGATTTCGGAAATGATAGGAATAAATTATATAATGACAAATGGGATTTACATATAATAATAAAAAAAAAACAAATAACAAAAGACAGAAAACCCAGGAGAACATCCAGAGCTCCACAGAGGTCATATCACAAAGTCAGGATTGCACCAGAAACCCTGGACCTGTGAAGCATCAACACCACGCGCTGCTAACTTTTCTCTGTCATTCTTCCAGTCACAAACAGACACTGGGTTTGGAGCAAGTGGTTTAAGAGTATAAGTTATATATAACTCACACATGATGAAGAAACAGGTGCTGACCAGCACTCCTCCGGACAGCACGTGTTCGGTGCTGGACTGCTGGCCGGTGGTCTTCATGGTCCGCAGCTGGTCTGTCAGTGGGTGGGTCCAGAAGTTGGCCAGAAACAGTCCGCTAAAGAACAGGAAGTAGGAGCTGTACCGTGCGCAGCGTGGGGCCTCGAGCTTCGTCACGCAGATAGAATCCACGTAGAAGTCCAGGATCATCACAGAGAAGACGATCATGGAGAAGGGCAAGATCAGGCTGGACCATGAATCCACCTTGCTCTGTGCAGAACAGAAAAGTAAATAACACCTTCTAAGCAACCAGGTGTGAAAACTCTAAGCACTATAGTTCAATAACTAATATTATTTTATTTATTATTTGTTATTTAACTTTTATAATCTTCCAGATTAAAAGCTCTAATAATCTGAATCAAATCCTTACTACACAGACGAGATCAGTTACGAACCTCTGTGGTGGCGGAAAGCATAAACACCCAGGGAAGCAGCAGTACAGAAGCCACCAGGTTGGACAGAGCGTAGAGACGCTTCGCTCCGCCAACTTCCACTGACAGCTTTCTGGAGTGTGTGTGGAACGCTACCTTCAGACACAGCGCCAGAACCAACAGTACAACTCCACCCTGAAGATGGAAGACACGAACGCGTAAAAAATAAATAAATAAATAAATCAGTCTCTGCACATCCACCCCAGAACAATATCATGGGATTTTACTCACTTTATGGTCAGCTACACCTAAAAACGAGATCCCGGTGTATAAAGCATGGGTGAGAGCACTGTCATGGTGTCCCTCGGCTGTAGGTCAAACAGTTAAGGTCACGGCATGACATTACTGAAGAAACATGACACACAGTCACACATTAGACTTTCTATAGGAAGGATACGGTGTTCTGCCATCTTTGCCATCAGGTCATCGTTGTCGAAGAGCAAAAGACAAATCACTGCGATGATGAAAAAAGCAGCACCTCTCGTCTATTGAGAGAAAAATACCACAGCAAATCTTGGCATGATGTTGTGTAACAAGGTGTACAATTGTGTGTGTGTGTAAGAGAGAGGGGGGGTAAGTGAGAGAGAGGGGGGGGCAGGGAGAGAAAGAGAGGGGGCAGGGAGTGAGAGAGAGAGAGGGAGTGAGTGAGAGAGAGGGGGCAGGGAGTGAGTGAAAGAGAGGGACTGAGTGACAGAGGGGGCAGGGAGTGAGTGAGAGAGAGGGAGTGAGTGAGAGAGAGGGGGCAGGGAGTGAGGGAGAGAGGGGGAGTTTCATCCTTACCTTAGAAGGTCCTCCGTCTGAGGTGGTAAAGAGAACGGTAAGGAAAGCAGTGACCACCACCTCTTTGTGTTCAAACAACAACAGCGTCCTGTAAAATCTAGGCTTAGTTCTCATCCCATGACATGTACACCAAAAGTACACCTATGAAAAGAATCATGTACTAACAGCAGTTGTTAACGGGTTTACCTCAGTGGCCCACAGAGCGTCAGGCCAAAAAAGCCCAAGAGTGAGATCACACAGCTGATCACAGCATGCTTGAAGATCCTGATCCACTGAAAGAGAAGCATTTGATATGAACACGGCTGAACTTCAGCTCAGACAAATTAGGTTTCACAATTGTTTTTTTAATGTGTACCTGTCTTTTGGTCACTACTTTTCCTGATGAGAAAGGCTTTTGAAAGAAAAGCAGAATCAGCGCACACCTGTGACGGAAAAAGCAAAGATTTACACACGTGTTACAAATACTAACATGTCTTTCATGTTTTATTGCTCTGACATCAGAGTGATCTAGTAACACTAGCATTCTCTTATTTGTTAAACGACAACATGCTGTAACCATATAACCGTTTGATGGTGTGGAAAATCTCTGATGGTGTGAAATCCTGCCATCACTTATGTGCTAACAACTATAAAAAACGCCATTTCTTCAACAGACCCTTATTTTTTTCTGTGTTAAACTTATTTCGACCGTTACAGCTGCCTGATCGACCCCTTCGGAGTCGGATGTATAATAAATAAAGTACATAACATGAAGGACATAAAATAATATCATGTGGAAATGCTTACCCAAATTTAAGTATGAAGAGAAACTGCACAACATGGACAACTTTCAGGAGGTCATAAGATTCAAAAATTCCTAAAGCTTTTAACAACTTAGTGAAGAAAAGCAGCACTATGTATCTGGTCAATCTGAAATAAAAGGGAGAGAACAACAGACATGAAACAGCAAATAACAGAACAGCAAATTATTGCTTTGGCTATACAGAATGACAAATTACATTTTAAATTCAATAATATTAATCTATTATAAATGTATTAAAAGAAAAGAAAAAGAAACGATTTAAAACTTAATTCTAATAAATTCAAAGAAATATCTTCTGCAATTGTATTAAAAAAAAGCTAGAATTCATGTAAATAACATTAAAATACAGGACAGATCACAAAAAAGCGACAGAATCAAGGGGAAAAATTATATTAACAAATTATTCTGACAGATTCTAATAATACTTTAAAAATGTTACTTTATTAATTAAAGTAATAAGTATAATTAAATTCATTTGAGCTGCATCCAGCATTAAAATGTTACAAAAAAAGAAAAAGATTGGAAAAAAAAAGAAAAGACAAAAACTGATTTGAAATGATTAATTTCATGCATGTAATTAATAAAATTAAAATGTAAACAAATACATAAATACAACTTAGAAGAGTTAAAAGTAGAACATTTTCGCATCAAACCTGCTGCCTCCAAATTAACATGACGCATAATATACATCATGACATCATTTATCACGATATCGATACTGTATCATATCGTCCAACCCTGGTTAGCATTAGCATTAGCATTAGCATTCAGCTTACCTGGCATTAGGCACTTCAACGCGGCCCAGCTTTCCACCTGAAATGACATTACTGCTGTACTTGTCATCCATTGCGTTTGTCTAAAGGTTTATATTCCCTCTTATATAGTTCTACGGTCTGTATGAAGAGCTAGCTGACTAGCTAACTAACCTGCCTGAGGCTAGCTGAAGCAATGCTAAAGAATAACATAATCCAGCTAATTGTAGCTAATGACTTCTGCCTTATATGAAGCCTTTTAATATCAAGTAAGAGGAGCTACCTGAGAGCGGGGGTATATACTGACACCACCCATCATCTGTTAGCAAACACAAGAGCTAGCTTTAAAGCTTTACAAATACAATCTGCCTGTTGAGACCCAGCATTGCTAATATGCTAGTCAACGTCATCACTTCCGCATAGCTTCTAATTCTTTTTAAGGGTGAAGCCAAGCGCGAGGAAAAATTGTATATTGGCGCTCCCTAGCGGATCGGATCGTAAATACAATTGGTGTTGGCGCCCCCTAGCGGACCGGGTAAATACAATTGCTGTATTGGCGTCCCCTAGCGGACCGGATCGTAAATACAATTGGTGTTGGCGCCCCTTAGCGGACCGGATCGTAAATACAATTGCTGTATTGACGCCCCCTAGCGGACCGGATTGTAAATACAATCGAGATGGATTCTTCCAGTATTTTCATTATGGCTTCTGGGATGGCGTGGAGCGTAAAAAATAATATACAAATAATGAAACAACTTAAGGATGAGGTATCTAAAACTCTGTCTTATAAAACAGCTTGATAGACCAGTACTGGGTCAAATACACTACTAGCCTACACTTCATCCTTCTAACCAGCAGATGTCACTAGTACATGTTATGTTATATCTTTAACTGCGTACTTAAATCATTTTTTATTCTGCACAACAAAGCATTCATATAAAGGCTTCGGTGTTAAAATCAACCAATCGCATCCGTCAGCTCAGAAACGCCCACTTTCTTTTCACCTGCAGAAGCAGCAGCAGCAGCAACAACTGGAATTGTCCGTGAGCCGAATCAGCTGACCCACTGTGTCGACTCTTTCAGCTCCCAAACGGCTCATTTAATGTTTAATTTTTACGTTTCAAATCTATATTCCTTGCTTATCTAGATTATTTCTCGCTATTCTAATTAATAAAACAACATTAATAATAATAGAACAATCGTCGCAGTGCGCTGCCCACTACAGTAAGCGTCTCTATATAAACGCAATTGTTTCTTTTCATCTATCCAAAAAAAGATCATAAACACAACTAAGACTTAAACACACGCCTGAACAAAGTTTACACAATTTTTATTAAAGTATCGGTATCACCCCCGTTTTTATTAAAAAAATAGAGTTCCAAATAACCGACTCAGCGAGTCGACTCGTTCGCGAACGATTCAGCAGAGGATATGCAGTGTAGCATGTTAGCACGCTAGCTTCTTGTGATTGTATATACACATATGTGAACCTTTATTTTATATACAGTATTTTCGTTAAAATGAACGGGATGCCGAGTACGGCGGTAATTCAGATTACCAACTTATCCGCGTCTGTTAATAGTGAACAAATGCGAACTCTGTTTGGTTTCCTCGGAGATATCGAGGAGTTACGGCTCTACCCTCCAGAGTAAGTGCACGCCTGTCGGGCTACGCCAATCAGGAAACACCGAGGATGTACAGGCCTGTACACTGAGCGTTAGCAAGCAAGTTACAGAGCCATGTATGTTGTTCTGAGCAACAGTGGTTTAAATTATGTTTCCTGCTTAATTTAGGCAGCTAAACGTTTACCACAATTATATACAGATTATTAGTATTATACGCATTAAAACAGCAGAATTTAAAATACAGATGTTTCTTTGTAATTTGGCCTCAAATGTGTTCGTGTATTTAAAGCGTAAATGTGACGTCCAAACAGTCAGTTAAAAAAAAGTTAATAATACGCAGAAACACATTATCTTAACCTTTTATTGTCTGTTTATCTAAATAAGTACAGTATAATTAACCGAAAGTATGAGTTTTAGATTTGTGAGCTTATAGATATTCGCTTCACCGAGCAAACCGTGCAACTGGTTAGGGAACGTGTACAAATTGTCGCACATGAATAAAACGGAGATGTATATAAAAAAAGATTTTGCAGTGAAGAGGCAATAATAATGCTCATTTATGCGGCCACTTTTCTATAAACACACCATACTTATGTTTGTAAGACACTCCGTTACTAGACTTTTTGCAGTTTTTCGTCTCACAGCTCCCACAAGGTGTTGCAAACATTCCTTTGCAGTTTTGCTCCATGTTGCCATGATTGTATAACACATTTGTCAGCTGCACATTCATGCCCCATTTTTGTTATTCTATTGCATATTGATCTGGTGATCTGGTGTTTCACGACACTGGCTCATGACCAGCATGACACATCCATGTATAAGACGTGTAAATGATTGTCATCAAAACTTGTCCATTGTGTGACAAGAAATTTTCAAACACACAAATTCTGCTGTTTGACCTGTCCAGTTTCAGTGAGCCTGATCTCCTTGTATCCATATATTCATGTCTTCTACGTCCCTGGTGCTGTGTTGTGTTTCACTGCTCATCCTGCTTGTAAAGAGAGTTTATTTAAGTTACCGTGACACTTTTTTTTTTTTTTTTTAGCTTGAACCCGTCTGGCAACCCTTTTCCAATTTCTCTCATCAGCAAGGCGTGTCTGCCAACAGAACTGATGCTTACTGGAAATCTTTAGTTCTCACCCCATTTGCTGTAAACTCTCGAAAAGATCAGCAGTTTCTGAAATACTCGAACTAGCAAATTTGCCACTGATAACCATGCCACGGTTAAAGTCACTGAGATTATGAGACAACCGAAGCGCCTGACCAGTATTTGAATAATTTCATGCTTTGCACTGCTGGACAGATAACAGTATTAATGAACAAGTGTACCTGGCCAGTGTATGCGCTATAGGTAGATTTTATAGTAAAAAAAGGATGTTCAGAAATTAAAGAACTGTTTGTCTAATATTTCTTGGTGTCTCTGTTCTTTTCCAGCCACACGCCACTATCCTTCTCATCTAAAGTGTGTTACATAAAATACAAGGAGCCGAGTAGTGTTGGCGTGGCCCAGCATTTAACCAACACTGTGTTTATTGACAGAGCTCTTATTGTCGTGCCATGTGCAGAAGGTTAGTAACCTCATCTTAACGTTCCTGTTCTTTACATTCACAGATGGCTTTAAGGATTTCCTGCAGAGCTTGTCTGACATTTTGGTTCCTTCTGTTTCGTTGGTAGATTTAGTGGCTTAGTATTATTTGGAAGCTTGAGTGGTTTAATAGAGAAACAGAGATTTGATGTTGATGTTGTTCAGCTTAAGGATGTAGACAAAACGTCTTCGATGGCTTCAGGTACGTGTCGTTGATATTCGTTTGCTGTCTCTTTATAACAGGGGTATTCGACTCGGATACATCCATTCATGAAATTTCCTTATTGATTAAGATATTAAAATAATATTATTTTTTATGCTTAAGCATTAATAGTTAGTTTAGGGCTATACACGAGATACAGCAGATTAAATCAGTTCACCATGTTTTAATCTCCTGCTTCTCTGTCCAGTCAGCTGTAGCCCTATTTGGACAGGATTAAACTTGCATTTAGTCCTGGGGTCATTTACTATTTTACATGAGCTCCTTTGTGATTTTTATTTCCATCTGATTCAGTTCTGTTCCCCCCAAAAAACTTTTATTCCCACATGGATCCACATTCCTGTAATTTTCTGCCCCTTGTGTTGCATCTTTTACTGTAAAGAGACTGCTTAGTTTTGCCTATCAGAGGCTCTCCCCGATATTAAACGCTTTCTGAGACACAGAATGAAAAACGAATGCCTCTCGTATATCTTGAATATTTAATTGTATTTTGGAGTTATTGCTGGAACGTTGTTTTGCCCCAAACTGAAATAAATGCCTGTGTCTTTGACGCCTCCTCAACCGCTTGTGAATGGATTGTCACCGTATGACGGACACAGCTGAGATCAGAAAAAAAAAACAACCTGCTACAAACCCACTTTTTCTTGTGATCATTTTTTGGATCTCTAGATGCTAGAGCTTTATCACAGAGGAGACCTGTAAAAACTGATTCCAGAAGACCCCCCCGATAAACGTATCCACATCAAGTAGGGCTTTAGTTATCACCATCACCACCATATTTATAACCAGCACCGATTTTATATATTTTGTCAGATTTCTAATCAGATCAGAGAGTGGGAATAAATTATAGAATTCGTAAAAGACCCCGTTCTTGATGAGCTGCTTCCTGCAAACTAATTTGCATAAAAATGTAATTGACTGAAATGAGGATCTGCTCCAAAAGTGTTGTATTAAAAATAAATGCTAGAGTCAGTGTGTTCTAATGAGAACGAAACGATGTGGATTTATCTGCCGAAATACCCCCAGTTGACGACCCCTGCTATAGAAAAACGAATTAGGTAATGTTGAAATGTTTTAAACCTGATGAGCACATCTACTTTATTTCATAGGGCTTGTAGCACACGTAGGTGTACACAACCTTTTTGCTTGTTGACACGTATAAATGTCGTAATGTACTAGGGTTTATGTGTAGCGCAAAGCGGCGTGAGATTTTATTTTTTCTTTACATTTCTTTGCTCAAGCTTCTGAGAAAAGGCTGTGCAGTGTCCGTGTGTGCTTTTGTTGTGTTTATATCGTGACTAGGAAACACAGCCATACTTCAATAACTAGACCTAACACTTGTATTTTTTCTGCCCTAATAAACAGTATGCAGTGTGTTGTTATGAACGATGGCATCCTAAATGAGATGATCTGTTCCTGAACAAAACAAAACAAAATTGCTTGTCCACGTGACTTGGTGCTGCAGGATGGCTTACTGCGTTAATTAATTTGGTTTCTGTATGTTTTTTCTGTGTTGATTATGTGTGCATATCAGATGACTAGAGTGGCCCAGGCGTTACAGTACTACCCTAGCCTGACTCAAGGCTTTGTTTTCCAAGCCACTAAACCCGCTGGGGCCAACGCTGCCTTCAAGGGGGGATTGTGACCAGGAGCATAGCTGCTGAACCTTCCAAGATGGACACCTTGTCTCTTTTTTTTTTTGTTTTGTTTTGTTTTGTTTCTTTTTCTTTTGTCTCTTTTTTGTTTTGTTTTTTTCTCTGACATTGTGTCTTGTTTGCCTCTTAGAAGAGGCTGTTGCATATTTCATTGTGTTGTTTCTTTTTGTTTTGTTTTTGTTTTGTTTATTTCTCCTGTCCCCAAGTCCCCACATTCCTCCTCTTCCCTATGCAGTTGTCCACTTTTGCGTGTCTCTCAAAGCTGTCCAGGTTGGCATCCAGTAATGGAGGGGAAATTGAACGGTACACAGGCAGCTGTGGCTGGCGATTCATTCTGATCTCTGTGTCTAATCTCTCTCTCTCTCTCTCTCTCTCTCTCTCACACTCTCACTCTCTCCCTCTCGCTCACTCTCTCTCTCTCTCTCTCTCACACTCTTTCTGTCTCTCACTCTCTCTGTCTCTGTCTTTCTCTCATTCTCTCTCTCACTCTCTCTGTCTGTGTCTGTCTCTCTCACACACACTCTCTCTCTCTCTCTGTCCTCTGTCAGTATTGCCATGTTTTCACTTTGACGTAAGGATCCTGTACGATAACCCTACATACTCTTTCAGCGTACCATTATCGAGCACTATATTAACTTGTATTAACCTTTTACTTAAGGACTAAGGAATTTTCAGATTCACACAATCACAATGTCTCTTTTTTAATTTTATAATTGAATCGTTATAATTTCTAATCTATCCATGCGCATTTCTTACCCAGTCCTATCAATTCTTACACACTTCTATTCAACGCATGCAAGAATGAATATTTACAAAGATAAAAATAAATAAATAAAAATCAGGAAGCTGCTTTTATTTTTATTCCCGAGTTACAATTTATTGTGCAGGAGGTAATTGATTTCCCTTTTTTATTTTTTTTATTTTTTCGTTTTGAAAGAAACTGAAAATGTTCTTCTCTTCTGTATCTGATGTTCTGTGTGCTATTAGTGATGCAGCCAACATGAACGGTTGTCTTGTGTTGCACACCCTTTCCAACACTGCGACACGATTGCCCCAAGGAGAAAAGCGCCCATGCTTGATATCGTACGGTTCATGCCCATTATGTTTCCAGTCCAGGTGACCTATACCACAAAGTGTTACCTCATTCTCTACATTTGTGTTGATTCTCTTTTTTTTTCTTTTCTTTTTATTTTAAAGAGGAAAAAACCCACGAAATGGACATTTTTTTTTGTTTGGTTTATATATGCTACTTTTAGGACAATAGTAAAGTGAACAAGGATTAAAAGATAGCTATGCTAGTAAATTGGACTAGTGACAGGCTCATGTATGATCGGTGTTGGATCTCCTCTCTATTGTGTTCATGTAGAAGGGAGAAAGTGCTGTGGCTCTTTATTGCTCACTCTCACACCGGGTCACTTGCCTCATAGGAAAGATCCCAGAGGAAGCCAAGGCTCTGTCCCTGCTGGCACCTGCAGCCCCAGTGCCCAGTTTGATGCCCGGTGGAGGACTGCTGCCCATCCCGAGCCCTGCTCCGCTGCCGAATGTGAGCAAATGTCTTCTCTTCAGTAGCTAATTCAGATCGTGTAGGTTTATGAACCTATTTTTTTTTCATAATCCGTATACGGAGTGACATCGAATCAACATGGCTGCTCACATCATATTAGGAGTAAACATAAAGCACTTTATTGTAAATAAATTCAGTCATTCATTTACATCATTTGGCAGACATCCAGAGCCACTTGCATTTAGTTAAATTTTTATACAACTGAGCATTTGAGGGTTAAGGGCCTTGCTCAGGGGCCCAACAGAAGCAGTTTAATGGACCTGGGATTTAAACTCTCAACCTTAGTGTAATCTTAACCACTAGCCTACTACGTCCCATTAAATCCATATCACAGCCGCGTTTTGTTTCACCTCATCTGTTGGAAATGACCTGCGATTCTCACCTATGAGGCGAGTCGAACGCAGCAGAACTCTTCAGCGCTGGGAGTTTTCCAGAATTTGAGATTATTAAAAAACCTTTGAGACAGCTTTATTATGTAAAGAAATAAAACACTCACGATTCCTTGTTGTCAGATTGGTGAAATGCGTGGAAACAGTTTTACCAGATGATTTTGTACATGTAAAAACACTTAAAATTCAGACATACGAGCTGTATTTGTAAATCTCTTGTACTGTAACTGATTAGAATATTCCCATAACTTAGCAGTTAAGTGTGCCACTGGCAGCCCGGGGACCACTGCAGCTTGGGCTCGACTCACCACTGAGCACCGTCCCTTCTCAACCCCCTATCATGGGCAACGTGGACCCGTCCAAAATCAACGAGATCCGCAGAACGGTGTATGTCGGCAATCTCAATTCTCAGGTACCCAGTAAAACTTGTGTTTATTTGGTACTAAAGTACAACATTGTTTGTAATATCCATGTTGTTGACTTTGGCTCATGTGTTTTTGTGGAAATTGTTCACAAAGTAAACAAACACTGGATGTGAATATGTTGGCAGCCTTACTGTTGTAATCGTCTTTCTAATCGTATTTTTCTGACTATATTTCCTCCCGTAGACCACAACAGCAGAGCAGCTGCTGGAGTTCTTCAAGCAGGTCGGCGAGGTGAAGTTTGTGCGCATGGCGGGAGACGAGACTCAGCCAACACGTTTTGCCTTTGTGGAGTTCGCCGGTCAGGAGTATGTGTCACGAGCGCTCGCCTTGAACGGAGTCATGTTCGGAGACAGACCTTTAAAGTGAGTCACCTGTCCCTCTCTTATCTGTTCGCACGCTTTATGAAATTCAATATGTAGGTATCATTGAAATGGATACACACTTAAGGACATAAATATACTAGAATACTTTCTGTGTAATGTTAGGATCAACCATTCCAACAATGCCATTGTCAAGCCACCAGAGATGACTCCTCAGGCTGCTGCTAAAGAACTGGAGGACGTTATGAAGCGTGTTAGAGAGGCTCAGTCCAGCATAGCAGCAGCCATCGATCCAGGTTCTTCTTATTCACATGCTTTATACTTTGTACACATCGAAAGAGAGAGAGATGTTGAGAATCGGACGTGTTTTCTGTTACACACACAGCCGACACCAAAAAGCGCTCATCCAGCAGATCCAGGAGATCGAGAAGGTCCCATTCCAGATCTCGCTCGCATTCACGTTCTCGCTCGCAACGGAAACGCTCCCGATCCAGACACAGGTGCCTTTTGTTTTAACCCCAGTCATGCACGTCAAACAGTGTCATGATTAAAGAGCATGTACATTTTATGCCAGTTTTCCCTTTGAAACAAATCTCATGTGTGTAATTTGATTTGCCGTGTGTGTAAGGGGACGGACATCGCAGAAGTCGTGGAAGAAGACGAGCGACTCGCACAAGAGACGCTCTAGAGACAGGAGATACAGCCGCTCACACTCCAGGTTCGAGTGAACACTAGACTTGTTGCATTCAGATATTTTGAGCCACAGGCTTAATCACGTTAACGTCCAAAGCCTTTCGTTATTAAAATGTCTTTTCACTGCTTCTATCTGTACTTTTTTGTTAGAGAAAGACGGAAAGACAGAGACGGGAAGATAAGGAAGGGGGATGATGCTGATGACAGGAGAAGGGACAAAAAAGGAAGAATGCCTGTTAAAGCTTACAGACCATCCTCAAGATCCCCAAGCAACAGCAGGTCCACTAAACATTTCATTTGTTCACTTAGACAGTGATGCCTCATTGAAATAGATTCTAGGGATCTAAAGATTTTTTTTACTTTTTTTTTATTTTTTTTTAGGGGACACAGAAAGGGCAGCAAATCACACTCCACGTGTGTAAGAAAGAAAGCAAGGTCTCCATCACCAAAGAGGTAAATAAATCCACCTTTTTATTTTTATCATACAACATGCTCAGTAGTTATTTGTGAGTGAGAGTGAAATGTCTGGAGGTATAATCTCCTTCATACCATCAGGGGAAAGAAAGACAGGAGGAGAGAACATGGGCAGGGCAGCCACAGAAAATGGAGAGACAGATCAACATCCAGGAGGAGGAGCAGAGACTCGGACAGACAGGAGAGCAAAGCTAAAGCCAAACAGGTGAGTTATACACTCATGTATGGTTCCTATAAAAATACTCTAACGGATTCATTTTAAAGCCTCTGCAAGAACCAAGATACGTGAAACTGACTAAGGACACCGGAGCCACAAGTGGCATTTTCATCCCTCTGCTGCTGCGGCTCCCTGTAGATTTGGAAAAATAAATATTTAATTGAAATTGATTTTATTTTAGTTAGAATTTAGAATGACACTTAAAAAAAAAAAACTAACTAAGATTATGATGCTCTTGTAACATTAAAATAAACCGTGTTTAATTTTTTTTTTTTGTCGCTCACAATATGCGTCATAATTGCCGACTTGCGGAATCGAAATTTTTAAAATTTCATTCAATTCCGATCAAGCTTTTCAACCTCAGGTAGGCAAACATGGATAAATGCAAGAAAAGGAAAAAAAACGATATATGTAGTGTTATCTTCATTTTAGATGTCAAAAAGGTTTTGTGGCTCCCTGTTTTTTTTTTTGTTTTGTTTGTTTTTCTGTGGGGAAAGGTGTCCAAATGGCTCTTTGAGTGTTTACGGTTGCCGACCCCAGGACTAGGTTTACGGTGTACTGTAGGTTTAACAACAGTAAATATAAAGCTGTCACTTAAACAAAAAGTTCAGCACTGTTGCTGGCCTCATTTTACCGAACTTACCGTCAGTGATAAGTGATGCAGATGGTATGATAAGCTGTAAAGCTGCAGCATGATGTGACATTACCTGTGTCTCTGGTGCTCTAGAAAAAAGCGATAATCATTACAGATAGTCGTTTGAAGATAACGTTCACCTGAACACGTCTGCCTTTGTTCACATCTGACTGATTACAATCAGTTCCGCTATCATGGCCTACTTCTAAGGAACTGTGTGTGGGAAAAATAAGACTGATGATATACTTCAGAACACGATATTATCTCTGGTAACGGGGCCAGAGCATTTCTGCCTGGTATTTATCGTTTGTGATCTCCGGTTCGTCTTGTTTTGTAGATGTAGTTTGGGTTTGTTCTTGGATACACTCGACAACACGAACATTCTCACAAAGACCGACGTGTCAACATGTACAGTGTAGTCTGCGGCGGTGCTTGTTTTTATTTAACTGTCATTTTGTCCCAAGGGTGTGCAAACACCTATACTAAACACGCATTTCTGCTTTTTCAGCTAAAGCTAAAGAACTAACAGGAAAAAAGGCAGTTCACTGACGGGAAAATGGTGATGGGATGTTAGCGGTGTTTTGGTTTAACTGTAAATAAATTGTAATGAACGATGTCATTTATTATATTAATTGTTGTAATTCCTGTCAAATAACTGTTGTGTGAAACATGGGACGTAACACACTGGAAACTAATCCAGCACATCACACATCAAGTGTTTTATTCTTTTCATGCTAACCCACTGAACACGATTTCTATAACCTTGCGTGTGGGTTTTTTTTCTCAGACGGAAAGCGGGTACAAGCAGAAGGAACAGGACTACGAGAGCGATGGTGAGGACATGGGCTCAGGTGCTAGTGAAGACTTCTCTCCTCACGCCCATCACAACGGCGAGTACAGCAGCATGCACGCAGACGAGGGAGAAGAGTTCTCCACAACGGAGTGAAGCAGGACCACAGAGATCTGACACTTCACCGGGGTTCACATACTTGAAATGTTCATGTTCCTCTCTGTACAGTGTTTTCTCTCTTTTCACTCCATTATATTGTTAGATTCTTAGAACTGTGAGAATTATATAAGAGCTATATTGAAATATACTGGATGCTTTGTGTATGTATAACGATCAGCCGTTACATTAAAACCACCCGCCTCGTATCGAGAAAGCGTCAACACGGCTCTAATACATCCAAGCACGGACTCCATAACACCTCCGAAGGCGATGCTGTGGTATCTAACACTGCGTACTAGGAACACTCTACGAGACACGATGTTCAGGAGATGCTCTGATTCACTCGTCCAGCCCAAATCCTTATGCTGGCTCATTATTTCCTGCTTTGAGTACTGACTTCACTGCTTTATCGCACCCTTGACAGCTTCCACTGAAACAACATAATCATATTATTGACTTCACCAGTCAGTGGTTTTAATGTTATGGCTAATCTACATACTTCAGGATTTCTATTTCCTTTCTTCTCTTTGTCTTTTTTTTTTTAAAATAGAAAGCACCTCATGGACCTGCCTCTTTACTCTCGATGACTTTTTACTAGAATCCAGGGACTTCTCTTTCCACTTTTATTTGATGTAGTTATGCAAATGCCCTCAGTAAATAAAGTGTATAACCTTAGTAATTACACGTTTAAATGAATTACACAGGATTAGGGGATAAAAACACCTAGTATGTAAAAAGTGCCTAAAAAAAGTTGCACATATTCTGTACACTTATAAAACCTAGATATAGCTTGTGCATTTATCTAGCTCGTTAAACACGCCCATAGTCAGTGCTTTTTAGATGTATTTTTTGCACAGTATTTTGTGTTATTCAGTAAATAATGATGAGGCATACAGTACTTTTACTGTACAGTGTTATCAATCAGTTCATCAGATATTAGCAGGGTTTTTTTTTCACCTTTACGTCATGTTTTATGTGCAAGTCTGAAGAGTGCAAAATTTGAAGTAAAAATAGTGACGTATGACTACATAAAAGAAATCCGAACTGATCCGAGTTTGGGAACGTTACAAAGGTTCTGAATATTTCTTTCTTTTCTTTTCTTTTTTTTTTTTTAATTTACTTTTGTCAAAGATGTTATTCAGTCATACATGTGTATCTGTGTGTATATAGTCGAGTGCACACTATTATGACAAACGGTTAAATAAAAACAAAAAAAAAAAGATCTTAAAGCAGAATGTGTTCATTTCAATAATGAAGGTTTGTAGTGTGTATAACGTTGTGATATTATTAGAGGGGAACATTTGCAATTCTTTCTATATGCGGGTTGTTGTCCGATTGCAGGACATGCAACTTTCTACAACTGTATTTTGCTGTTGAAATGTAAAATAAAGATACAATTTCCATTTTTTTCTAAATATGTAAAAAAACAAAACTGGGGTGTAAACTTTTGCACTTCACTGTATGACTATTAAAAGTGAAGTTTAAAAAAAAAAAAAAAAAAAAAAAAACCATGAGAATGTGAGGATTGTGACCTAGATTTTTTTTTGTGCAGTGTGAGTCTTGATACTTTTGACCTATTTTTGGAAACAAAAATGTACATTGTAAAATGAATAAATATTCCCTGATACATTGAAAAAGATCTATGTGGCTGGAGGTTCTTTGAACTCTGTGGTTAAATAGGTTTGTATACTGAAAGTATTTATATACAGTTAAAGAAACGTATCGACGGTATCTGCGAGATACGTTTGATCGGGATCCGCTCCCGTGTTCTCGGATAAAGAGAGCGATTGTCTGAGATACTCCTGACGTGGATCTGAAACAGCTGCTCCTGAGCTGGAAATAGTCGGAGGCATGGCGTTGGTGATTTGGTGGAAAAGCTCCATAGTGGTGTAGTCACTCATAAAAGCACTCGTTGGCTTCGGTACAGCTGTGGAGACAGACACTGTGCCTAGTACCATAGGTGGGTCTTGTATATTGTTAGCACCGACAGGCAGGTCTTGTATAGAGCCTTTATGATTACTGTCTATAGGAAAAGCTTCCTTAGGTGTGGGGTCTATTGTGGTTAAAGTTGTAGATGATGAAGGTTTGTTCTCCTCGGGTGGAGATGATGTATTAGGTATAAGGTTGGCCTTGGTCCGGTCCTGAGAGGCAAATTGTGTCTCCTTTTTGGCCTCCAATACAAACACATGTTCCTCCGTCTCTTCAAGATAAGGCCTGCTCAGAAGCTCCATCACCTCCTGTAAAAAAAAAAATAGAGTAAACATATATTACTACTGTACGTTAATACTTTTATCGCATACAAAAAGGAAAAGAGATAGGTGAAGGTTCCAGTTTTCCTAAAGCAGATTCAACTTTCTGAAACGGAAATCAGACTGAACAAATTTCTAAGAAAACTGACATTAAAACTATTGGTCCTTTAACCTGATTGGTCAGAAATTGCTGATTCGTTTTCTGTAATTGCAGCGCTGACAATCTGAATGGCTGTGTTTCTAATCATGAGCTTTGTATCAGTGTGTGCTTCCTAATACATTATTGCTTTTATAGGGAACTTGGTGTGGTGGAAAATCCACATAATTTAAGACTTATAAATAAAAGGTAAAATTTATAAATAAAATAAAGTGTAAACCTTGACATCGTGAGACTTTTTTTTAAATTTAACATTTATGAAAGGAGCTTCCAGTTTCCACCACTGGAGACTCTTCGGTAAAGAGGACTTTGTGGTTTCTTAGTAACATGACAAGCTGCTGTTTTCCTTATTATTATTAACTTCAAGTGCAAGAACTGGGGAGGAAACAGCAGTTTCTAGCTGTGTGAGAACAGGAACTTAGTTGTTAGAGATGTTTGACAATATTAACGGTTGCTAAATCCAAAAAAAAAAAAAAAAAAGGCATAATGTGTTCTTCTTTAATAAATGAGTACATGTAATTGTTGGTAAATTTTCTATAGTATAAAGAGGAAAAAATACCTATGGAAACAACGTTAGACTTTAGTGTGGTAACTATAACTCGTCCCATATCTTTTATTGCTGCACAAAAAAAAACAACAACTAAAAAAACCAGACCTTAGAGTTAAGGTACTTCTGAGTATCTTAACATTCCTATGATTTTTAACATCAATACCCTGTACCTTCTTGACAAACTTTACTTCAATATGAATTAAATCTAAGAAAAACTTTTATCAATCCAACACAACTAATATTCATCCAAATAAAACTCACCAGGTCCTGAGCACCTTCAATTTTCTGTACAGCGTTACTGTTGCAGGGGTTGGGTATACTCGGCCATAGCATATTCTTGGATCTAGGTGATAGTGATATGTTTGGCGTCAAATCTTTCGTGTCATTTATTTTGTCATTAAAATAATACTTACAGTGTTAAAACTTGGGCTTTACCTTTTTAAAAGCCGAAAACAGAGATGAGTGGCAAGTAGCAGAGCAAATACACCTGCAATGACTCCTACCAACATTCCACCAACAGCCATCGAGTCTGAGGAAGCAGATATTCAGGTACATTTTACATTCATGAACAGACATTTTGGCCTTTTGAATTTTACACTGTAGCTGATCCAGGGGCGGTTCTAGGCCTTTTTTAGGGTGGCTTCATTCCCCTGTGTGTGATCTCAGCCACCCTAAAACTAAAAGTATATTTTTTACTTTCATAAATAAACAATTAAAAATTATGTTAAAATGCAGGACATGTCGTCGATGGGAAAGAAAATGATTTATTAGTTTAATCCAAGAGCGATTTTTTTTACTTTGCTTTTAAGCACGTGCTTCATCAGCTGTCTGCTTTATCTGAACGGAGAAGCTCAGGCACGTGAGCCAGAGCTGGAGGCATTTATCTATAACGTTAATCGACGGACAGACGCAAAGACGGCAACCAAAAGCAGTGAAATTTCACTATTCGTATTACCAGAGTTGTAGCACAAACAAAATATTAATGCAAACAATCCATTCAATACTAAATTAAAAATAAAATATATTGATTTGATCTTTGTCTTGTGAATATTTTTTTTATTAATGACTGCATTCATTGGACAGACTGTTTGTAGAGAATGCACACATACATGAACTGATTTGATTCAAGACTGGCTTCATTACATCATGCATAAAATTTTGGTGTCCACTTTTTCCATTTTAAATAATACCATAACTTTTGGCTTACTATGTAGTCATATAATATATAATATAAAACTCTTCTTGTTTTAAATTCTCACTGAGGGCTAAAACCCCCTAAAGAGGAAATCCTACAGCCGCCCCTGAGTTGAACAAAGGTTCCTTGATATCCAACTTCCGCTAATTGTTAATTAGTACAGGTACGTATTTCCTTCTCGCTACAGCACTCACTTTTACCTCCTGATGCTACGGAATATTTTTTTTTTTATTAAATGAAGTATTGCAACGTCATGGTTTTGATATTGTTCCTTGTTTTTGGTTGTCTGTGTGTTGGACTAACTGTGCATTCACTGTTTGCTGATCGCTCGACCTTAGTTTGTTTCCTGTTCAAATTTTTCTGTTAGCCTGCCTGCCATAATATAAACACTTGTACTGCACCTGTGTCGGTCTCAACTCTCCGTCCATTCAATTCAATTCAATTCAAGTTTATTGGTATAGCGCTTTTAACAACTGACATTGTCTCAAAGCAGGGTTATTATAAGAATAATATAAAGATTAATAGAATACAAAATTCAAGATTAATATTAGATAGATTTAGTTCACAATGTGTATGTATTTATCCCCCTATGAGCAAGTCTGAGGTGACTCAGGCAGCAGTGGCAAGGAAAAACTCCATTAGATGGTAAGGAAGAAACCTTGAGAGGAACCAGACTCAAAGGGGAACCCATCCTCATATGGGTGACACTGGAGGGTGTGATTATAAATATACAGTCTAACAAATGTTGTATAGATGCAAAAGATTACATGGAGTTCACATCTTTTTAGTATAGCAGAATCTAAGTGTAGCTGGTAGATCTCTGAATGCCTCAGGGTTCGCTGGGTCGGCCTCATCTCAGTGGTCCATGACGTTTTTTTTAAACATGCTTTTTATTATTTCTGACTGAGCCATCCAGTTTGTGCTGTACAGACTAAAAATAAACGCGTGGATGTGTTTTCCATCAACATTTGCCATTATTTTATTATTTGTCCTTCAAACTACTGTGTACACACCAGGCGTGGTTTCTGTAAAATGACGCTTGTTCTGTTTAAAAGCCACGTTAACGCCCTGCTTCTAAATTACAAGTCTGAAACCTCCTTCTGTCCGGGTTTAGAAAGATGTTAACCCGGATAGTGTGAAAATCCCATAACGTGTGTTAGTGTGAAATAAACTTACCCAACGTCTCAAAGCACTTCGATTCACTCCTCTTTCCCTCCCCTGCAGCCGTGACTGCAGACAGCTCCATGCAGTACATGCTTCCACTTCTGAGATTCAGCAACTCGTAGCTGTTCACACTAGGATCCACTGTGATATCTGGCAACACATCTACATGTGCAGAATATTGAAAATTAAACAACAAGCTAAATATTTTTACACGTTTGAATTGATATTTATGATATTTACATTGGGCCTTCAAAGAATCTTAAAAAAAGTACTGGTGGAGATGTGCATTATTAAAACATGTTAAGAAATACTGTATAGAGCAAATGCAAAAAAAAAAAAAAACACAAAACAGCAGAATTGGTAGAATTATAATTCAAAATGCTTTAATGTAAAGAATAATACACAAGGAGGAATACTAGTATAGGAAAAGAATCAGTAGTGGGGTTATTCTGACTTGGTTGGTATCCTTCCAACATTACATAACCATCTCTCCTTCATGTCTTTATATCTGCTGCTGCTTGACTTTACAGAATAACGACAACCAATTCGTCAAAAATACTCTGGACTCACCTTTGGTGCTGTTGTCCTGTGTGTGGCGGATGATGTAACCTTGCAGAAAGCCACGCAAGTCCTCCTCACATACCGGGCTCCATGTGATCACAAAGGAATTCTGGGTAACTTTAGAGCTGCTAACATTCCCAGGAGCAGAAAGTGGAGCTAAGAGAAGAGGACTCGAAAGTCAGCGTAAGTCTTTACAAGGTTTACATTTGTGACATTAATGACTGCGAAAGTGTGAAACTGACTTCCTTCGGTGAGGTACACCTGGGTTCTTCCAACAGTCTCATCACTGTTATTGACTTTCTTCAGGTTGCAGGTGTCTTTTTCATGCCTGGCGTGCAGGAAAAAGTGGTATCTCTTATAGGGCCGAAATGCAACTGCACAAGGAAAAGCGCTGCTTAGAATAATTATATAATTACAAAAAAAATATGTAGTGTTATAAAAGTGGTCTGAAAGACTTGTTAATATAAATATTTTTTCCCTGAGCAAACATTGTCCTTAAGACATGATCTATAAGCATATTCTTACCAGGTTATAATGCATTCATAAAATTATTCATTCATTGTCACACATCCCTGAAGGAGGATTTTGGATAAACAATAATTATACACAGAATCTACTTCCACTGAATTATGTGTCTTTTTGCTATTGATGTCATATTATTATGACACTAACAATACTTATAATACATTATAACTATCCAATACATAGGACGGGTATAGCTCTAAAATATTTTGTTTTTATTTTTGTTTTTTATCATCTATGTTTCATTTGTACTTTTTGGCTTATTTGGCATTTTTGGCATTACATATGAACACATTCTTACCAGGTTATAATGATGGTCATAAGGCCTTGTTCAGGATTATTTATTGTCACATGTTACAATCATGCTTAAAAAATTTAATTTCATAATATTTTTATCATTAGTAAATAAAATCAACACTGATCTTTATGGCACTGATGATCTAACAATATAATGTTATGACTGCTACATCAAAAAAAAAAAAGCATTATAACCATCCATAATGCATAAGACACAAAGTGTGATGTAATAAATTACGAGCGCATTCTAAGGACTATAATGCTTTAAACTGACATTGAATAATGAGGCTATTTTTGGGGATCACTCCTTATGATGCATTATAATCACTCAACATGGATAGTTAAAATAAAGTGTAAGGTATTTCCATCAAATATTTCATGTTACGAATGCATAATTAGCTGTGAGCTATTAAAATGAGGTACCGTTCTGAGTTTGGATAGTATGGTAGTTTTTCTTCTCGTAGATGGGTTTGTAAGATAATTTCTCATCTGATGTCCACCACTCAACAGAATAGCAATGATATTTCCTGGACAGCATGCTATTCCACAAAAGACTGAAGCTGTCATTACTGTTCAAAGTGACGTTAAAAGCTTCGTCCAAATCTGTAGCGACAAACGAAACAAATCAAAGCTGCTTGATTAGATATAGAAAAACAACAAATCTGGTATACATGCTAGTGTCAAAATGTCCTCGAATAAAATAAGTAAATAATCATGAATATCTTCTTAGTATTTCCGACAAATTTCTTAGATGACCCACCGTTCTGATCCACCAAGGCATCCACGTCCAAGAACGCAGCAGGCGATTGTCCGGCTTCGTTTAAAGCGCTGATGCTGAGTTTGTAGGCAGAATAACACAAAAACAAAGTGACACTTTGCACTTTGAGGAAATAACTGCTCTCTACAGCAGGTTCCCCAGATGCCTTCTGAACCGTCACATTATAGACTTCCACTGCATGACTGTGGACATACTAATAAAAAAAAAACAAAGAGAGAAAAAAAAAACATTTCATAATCGGTGGTTTCCTTCAGATGAACAAACAGATTTTGAATCAGAATGAAGAGTAAAGAAAATCAGCTGAGCTCGTACCTCCCACTTCACAGTTATCTTTCTCTGTCCGGTTTGAACCAGATGGTAACCAGTTTCATTTATTACAGGTGCGTCTGATAATTCTGGTGAGTAAAACATTCAGTCAGACAGGATGCAGCATTTTCTTGCGTTAAAATACATATTCTAAGCAACCAAACTTTTAAACTAAGAAATAAAACACTCGATTTTGTCGTTTTAGGAAAATAATCAAGAATAACAGCATGTCCTAAAGTGTTACCAAATGACAGGTTCATGTTCTGAGGAAGAATGTCATTATATTTATCACTTAAATAGCGGTTCCATCACGGGTCTTTTTTCTTTTTCTGGTAGATTATGAAATGAAAAGAATTGAAATGTAAGAAAGGATCACAAAGGTGTAAAATCATCCGTTCTGTAAAAAACTGACTTCTAGATGCAGGAAAAGTAAGTGCTACAAAGTACTGACAAAAAAACTTGCCTTTTATCTCATTAAAATTTATATAATGTTAATTTCAGAATTTATATAGTTAGCTAGCTAGAGCTAGCTGGAGACTCCTTCCATAAAGGTTCGCCCTTTATAAGAGTTTTATATCAGTACCGGCAGTGAAGATTCAAGTGGTTAAGCTTCGGGTTTATTGATCAGAGGATCGGGGTTCAAGCCAAAGCACTGCCAAGCTACCACTGTTGGGCCCTTAAGCAAGGCCCTTAACCCTCTCTGTTTCAGGGATGCTCTATCATGTCTGACCCTGTGCTCTGACCCAAAGTTCCAAAGTTGGGATATGTCAAGAAAGAATTACACTGTGCTGTAGTTTATATGTCTCGGTTGAATTGCCTGCCTCGCCTCCCGAGCACCAACACCGAGAACCGTCTCTGGAGTATTAGTCGTTTCCGGACTGCATTTCAGATAACCCCCGCACCGGGGGCAATTACGCCCACAACTGTTTACTATTTCCCACGCTATATAAGCTGAACTTGAAATTTACCCCAATGCGAAGTCTCGATCAGCCATTGCGATCATTCTGAGCATTTTCCTGTTTATCTCTAGTTCTGGTTTTTGCTACTCTGTTTCTGTCTTTTGGTTCATTGTTTGTTTGCCACCTGCCCTGACCTTCTGCCTGTATTTCTGACTACAATTTCTGCCTCCTCTACGTTGTTGTGTTTGCCGTCCCCGACCTTTCCCGGTTGTTTATGAGATTGTTCAATAAACCTGCTAATGGATCATCAGCCTTATGACGCATCATTACAGTATATGTGATAAAATAAATTCTTCTCCTTTTCAAAATAACAGTGTGAGCGGACATCCATAATATCACACTGACAATATCCATAATATTGTCAGTGCTGCTGTTACAGGAAATAAATCAACATATGGAACAAAATATTGAACATAATCTTCCAGTTTAATCAGTTTCAAGTATCCAACATTGCTGTGGTATAAAATATGTCTTAAAAATAAGATAATAATATAACTTAAAATAAGTTATACTTTTTGATAATTATGTCATGAATTTACCTTGTGGGACTCTGATGACTTCACTCAAAGGACACTGAGGACACTCTGGAGTCTCAACGCACCGTATTTGCATTTCATACGATTGAGACGAGACAACATCTCCCACAGTGCAGTCTCTCCTGGTCTGGGACTTCACCTACAGCATGAGAAAATGAAGAGGAGTTGTTTAACACCTCAAAACAATTCGTAGTTCACAAACCGCTCATACAATTCTCT
This sequence comes from Tachysurus fulvidraco, assembly GCF_022655615.1. NCBI lineage: Eukaryota > Metazoa > Chordata > Actinopteri > Siluriformes > Bagridae > Tachysurus > Tachysurus fulvidraco. Next base: position 4,120,651 of record NC_062543.1, on the reverse strand, counting down.
GGTTGTTAAATGTCCTGTTAAATGTAATCTTATAAACATACAGTACCTTAATTAACAAGTTGTAAATGCTCAGCAGAGCTAGTTTAATAGCCTATTTCCCTATTTCCCTAAGACAATCTTATTTAACTTTATGCCTGGTTAAGTTAGTGGTTCATTTTATAGCATTTCAGGAAAGTAGCAGATCCACTTGCTTTTTATGATGTCATTAAAAAATAAAGACTGAAACCAACACTGTATTTGCATTTCCACCTTATTTATGAGTAATATACATTTCTCAGCTTCTCAGGTATTTAAATTTTTTCTCGAATTAAGGATATAGTTCAGTAACTGGAGTTCTAACATGCTTCAAAAGTCTGTGCACCTCTTCCCACTCTTCTGCAAAGGTTTTCCACCAGATGAGCGAGACTGTGGGGATTTGTGATCATTCCAATACAAGAGTATTAGTGAGATCAGACACTAATGTTGTGTGAGGAGAGCTGTGTTCCAATTCATCCCAAAGGTCTTAGGTTAGGTTAAGTCAGAGCTCTGTGCAGGACACGAGTTCTTTCACTCTAACACACTTTACCACACCAGGTCTTCATTATAGAGCTTGCTTTTTTCATGCTGGAACAGGTAAGAGCCTCTGTGAAATTGTAACGATACAGCACACAAAGCAATCCTACACGAATGAATCCTCCAATCATCGAGGCAACAGAACCACAAATCAGGTGTCCTTAAACTCATATAGTGTGCATACTACACGTTAAAAAGCATTATTCACATAGAAAGGCATAGTGCAACCTTTAAAAAAAATCCCCTGACCTCTTTTTGGGTCTCCCAATATTCAAAACATGCTTATGGCTGTGGTTTCATTTGCAGGAGGCTGATCTTTATCTTTACCTCTTTCCACTCAGTGGTGTTGTGTTCCCTGTACTTCAGATGATAATGTTTCACATTGCTGTCATTCCATTTAGCCGTAACATTTAAATAACCGTAACTTCTCTTGAAAGTCACATTGTTGGGAGGACCACACTGTACTGAAATATAACAAACGTGACTGTTAGCGATAAAAAACCAACAACGTTACAAATAAAAAGTTATTTGTTTAGCTATTTAAAAATTGATTATTATATTACATATTACATAATTATTCGTTAACAGTTACTTTTTTATATTATTTACAAACATTATGGTGAAACTATATTTAAATGGTATGAATTGCCAAAAATGCACGTACTTATAAGTAACGGATGTCCGCTGAATTTTGCGAAGGCGCATCTGTTTTGATCGTCGCTCGTCGCGATAGCGAATGCTGTCAGGTTTTTGTTATTTGCTAGAGAAATCTGTGCCTTACTGCTTAGTATCTTGTTTGTTTTTAGAATACATAACCTCCTGCAAGACAAAAGTTTGTTTTTATCCCATTACATCCTTCTATATATTCATAGTCAAGGAAAGTCGAGTCATTTTTATCATTTCTAGAGTAACATCTAACATCTAAAAGCTCCACATTAAAATTAAAATGAATTTTTCTGTACAAATATTTAGTTAGCATTTTTGAAAGGAGCGTCCAGTGTCAGCACCGCAGAGTTAAAGCTGTAACTTGGCACAGGAAAGGACAAAGAAGTTTTATTGCGCATTACATTTCCTTAATTGAAAATGTATTAACTTCAAGAAAGAAAAACAGAAAAGCTGGCGAGGGAACTGCTGTTCATAACGTCACACTAAAACATGCCATCATGACATCATGTGCTTTGATAAATTATAGACGCTATATTTCTTATATTTATTAATATAAAATAAGAGGAATAAAACATTTTAATATGTGCTGTTGGAAAATGAATAGCATTCACATTGAGTTAGTAACAGAATATCAGCCTAGTTTAACGCTACATGGCAAAACTTAATATTAAGAACAAGGCTTTAAATTATGCCTCCATGTTAGTGTTTTTTATTCCCCAGACAGCCCCAGTTCACCCAGGAGATAAAACATCAACAAGAAGTTATTGTCCTCAGGAATATAATTGCCAGAACAACTTACTGCTTAATGAAGAGAAAATATTTATCGTATTTTCCAGGATTCCAGACACAGTAGTAATCTATCATTGCATCTGTAATCCTTTGTCCAAAGCAGCTCAAATTCTGGACTCCTAAAAAAGAGCCATAATAATAAAGACTTTATAAACATGTGGATACTGAAGGTTTAAACTCAACTCTGTTATGTGACATCACCTTCAAAGACGTTACACCGTTCTTCACACAAGGTCATATTTTTGCAGTTGCAAAAGACTGAAAAATAACAAGAAGAAAATGAGTCATTAATAATAAGAACATTATTATTAAACATGAGGGTGGCAGATTTATTTAAAAAAAATAAAATCAAATGAATTAATAAATACGTCCTTTTTTAAAAATTAATAAACATATTATTCTTCCTTCAAAAGCATAAAATTATTTTTAAAAAAAACTCCAAAACATTGAATTTCCCCAAATCCCTGCAAAAAAAATAAAACTCCAATTGATGATTAGCCTGAATTTCCTATTCTCAGGGTTAATTAATGCAAGCTTATTTATTTAGCTTCATTATCTTAGCCGACATTTTTTCAATAAGCACCACGAAGATTAGCATGGTTGTCGTGACAACATCAACATCACAGTTCTGCGTGTCGCATCACAGGAAAATGCCATCAGTGGTGTTATAAAGGAGACAAAAGCTAGAAAGTATGTGTAACGTGAAAATAGAACTGAATTAAAATTGAACTGAATTGAACTGAATGAAATCATTTGAATATGATCTCTGAACGGTCATCAATCTCACTAAAATACCCGTCCTGTTTCACTGGAAAGTCTGTGTACTAGCCTTAACGTTTATCAGCGGATTTCAAAAGTCTGTTACATGAAAAATGAAACCAAGTTAATTTCATATCATGATCTTTTTCCGCCCATAATTTGATACGGAAACCTGATAACATTCGAGTGAATAAAATTGAGTGTTTTAAGCGGAAAATGACCAAAAAAAAAATAGGACAACCTAGTTGCATAAGTATTGACACCCCATTACTATATACTTTACTGTACCTTTACTATATACTTACATATATAGTTAATACAGCAGTACTCATTACAAATTATATTAGTGTAGTAGAGTAGTGCAGTACTTTATTAATCCTCACGGAGAAATTTGGTGTCACAACAACCACCACACAGGAGCAACAGCAATGTCTAAGACTTGCGTTTACTGCATTTGGCAGACACACTGATACAGTGCGGCTTACATTTTGTACTACTGAGCAATTAAGGGTTAAGGGCCTTGCTCAGGGGCCCAGCAGTGGAAGCATGTAGAACCTGGAATTTGAGTTTGCAACCTTCTGTATTGTGGTACAACAGCTTAAGCACTAGGATACCAAATCCACCACTAGGCCATGTGTTATTCTCACACAACCCGACTCTATTTAATTCCATCCATTCACTTGATACACAATTTATCCTTCACATCCTTGACACCCTGAACAGGTTGCCAACACATCACACACACATTCACACACTACAGACAATGAGTGATGCCAATCAGCACTATAGCTCATGTCTTTGGACTCACACCCACAGGACAGAAGCAGGACTCAAAACAAGAACAGCAGAGGTGCGAGACAAACACTAAACACTAAACCATCACGTAACCTGTGCAGGTTATCATAATGTATTATTAGAAAAAAGTTCTATGTCTATTTGGTGGGAAAACAGCATCACTGACCTCTTTACTATAAATACCTGCACTGGCTGTTGAAAGACTGATATCAGACAGTTTAGTTGTATTAATTATCGAAGGATTATTTCATAAACCCTGAACGGCGACCATCACAAGACACAACACATTCACACCTAGAAAAATTTACCTCAGCGTATGAAGGAGTGTGTGAATATGTGTGAGAAGGTGGATTCCTACTAGGGATATGCATTTACAGTACAGAAAATAACGGTTCTTTTATTTTATAAAATTGTGCTCTAAAGATTGACCGGACAATTAGAGTGCTGGATTACAGCTGGATTCAGAATCAGGAAACACAACACACAGTGCGACTAACATCTAATGCAATAGCCTGTATGGGAAAGATTCCTAGTTTTGAAATAGAAAAATTAGCATATTGTTTCTCTGTTTCTTGTTATTTCAGCCTCTCTGGTATACACAAAACAACTCTGGTATAAAAACGTTGCTCTGCTTCATCTTTTACTGCGAGATGATTAAAAGGTGTGGATGGTCGAATCAGTGCAGTCTAATTAAAGGAAACTGTGGTTAAGCTTTTGAGCTCAGATCAGAGGATAGAGTTTAAACACCCCAGCAGCTCCAAACCGCCGTGATTGAGCCTCAGATGTAGGTCATTTTAAATAATTACTTAAGTTACTGTATTATAGTATATTACTACAGTGTATTGATGTAAAGTCTATTATTATATTATATAATATTAATACATACAATGGCGGACTGTAATTAGCTGCAAATACGTATATTCCAATTGTTTATTGCAAAAATCTGCTGTACTTTTACAATTAAACGGAAAGCTGTACAGTAAATGTTTTACAGTTTCTTCGGGATCATCATCAAATTACTCTGATCTCTCTCTCTCTCTATCTCTCTCTCTCTCTCTCTCTCTCGCTCTCTCACTCTCTTTCTCTCTATACATATCTCTTATCTCACTCTCTATCTCTCTCTCTATCTCTCTGATCTCACTCTCTATCTCTCTCTCTCTATACACACCCACATCATTTCTTAAAATGTCCCAGACAGGATGTCCATTCAGCTAAGTGAAATTCCCCCTCCTCTTTCGTGACAGAGTTTCAAGTTGTATTTAGTAACTCAAACTCCTTTCCGAAAAAAGTATCACAGAATAAAATTATTGCTTGTACACAGCACTTAAAATGAATTTGCTTTAGCACAGTAATAGTGACCAGGGTTGCCAGGTCTCCGTAAAAAAACAATACAAAATCCTATAAACAACCTTGAACTAGCCGGCCATTGCAAATAAAGGAGGAAACCCCCGAGTCACGGGGAGAACATGCAAACTTACACATTAACCCACACACACAAGGCGGAGGCAGCAATCTAACCCCCAACCCTGAGGGTGTGAGGCAAACGTGCTAACCACTAAGCCACTGTTCCCCCCTGACTGAGACCAATCTAGCATATTTATGAGCACAAATTGGTGACTGTCTTGGACTCGATTCGGATCTCCATCTCACATCGCAGCTGCTTTCGAGAATTCACTCGACTCACCAATAGTGTACTGACCACCATTGCTCCCATTGTTCCCAATATCTAATTACTGATCACAATTATTCCTAATATCTAATCAATGATCACCATTATTCCTAATATCCAATCAGTGATCTCCATTATTCCTAATATATATAATCAATAATCACCATTATTCCTAATATATAATCAATAATCACCATTATTCCTAATATCCAATCAGTGATCTCCATTATTCCTAATATATAATCAATAATCACCATTATCTCCTAATATATAATCAATAATCACTATTATTCCTAATATCCAATCAATGATCACCATTGTCCAAACACCAATACCAAGGATGTTCTTGGAGTAAGTACTTATAGTGATTTCCCGTTTCTTTACTACTAACCTTTAAATCTTCCTTCTTTATGTACCCTATGATGAATAAATAAATAATATGCAAATCTGTGTATGGCCTCGTATAAAGACTTCAGCATACTGTATCTGCTTTCCTAAAAAAAGGAGCTGGCAATACCGTGCATAGTAATAGCAATTAAAAACTATATTACAAGTGAAACAAACTGTAGCTACTGAAACTCTTCTCCAGTAAACTCAAATAAACGTGTTAGTAAAATATTAGTATAAAGTTTTAGCAGCCTTAATAGTAATGTTTACCGACAACAAGCTGAATGTACTTTTTTTTGAGTGTTAAACTACGCTTGCGAATATGGATAGATTTTATTCCAAGTCTATGATTTAAAACAAAAAACAACCCAAAAAAACCGCTTTTACGAAACATCGAATTTTGCAGATAATTACACACGCTGGCAACCCGGACTCACCTGCTGAAGTGTTAGAAATGGTCCAAATTGACAAGATGAATCCAGTAAGTAACCCTAAAAAAAAGAGAAGAAATAAACAATAATCAGTGAAATAAACAAGTTAGTGCATAATATAGAATAAGAGTTTATATTAAAGTTTACATTTATAAACATCTAGGAATTATTTCTCTGTATAAAATGGAAAAAAAAACCCAACAACACATAAAACTCAAACGCACCAAAATAAAGAACGCTTTGCATCTCTGAACGGGAAACAAAATCCTGCAAACATTTATTTATTTATATATCCCCCCCCCCCCCCCACTAAAAAAAAAATTATCCAATTTTATGGAGCTTCTTTCTCATGACTTTCAGCTCTCTGTATCCTTATTGAAGAGATTCAACGCGCATGCGCAGTAATCCAGGTTAAATCTTGTACATAACTGCATGGGACTGCATGCTGAAAGCAAGAAAAACTTTTGGAGGCACTTTGAGCGCTTATAAGACATCTCAGGACTGTCGAGCGGGGGTTAGAAAAGGTTTCACTTCCTCAAACGTATTAGTCATAACGATTAAGTCTTAAGTTATTTTTACATTTAACCCTGAGTGAGTTCAATTTTAGTCCAATTAAACTACATATGTGATAAAAATATATGAAGGATTATTCATTTGCTATTCTGGAAAACAAACAAACAAACAAAATGTTTCAATATAAATAACCTTTTATCACACTGGGTTCCAAGTAGAAACCTTGGAGAGGTTAATATCACTCAACTATATAGAAAAACATCAATTCGTTCATTCATTCATTCATTCATTCATTCATGTGGAGTCCTGTGATAAACTGGTGTCTATTCCCACATTCATTTCCAGATTGACTCGGTCAAATAGTGAAACACTTCTTCAAGTCATTTCAGTCCAAACTGTGACGACAATACAGTAAGTCATTGACTTGCTTTCCAGGAAATTATTTTCTCTTTCTATATCCAAGATTCGAACGCTTTAACGATTCTTCAGTACTGTGTCAATATTTCCACTGAGATTTAGCTCTTAATCTAAATCCACTAGATTATACGGAACATGTGAAGAATTTAACTTGTACATTATATTTACAATGTGTGTCATCATGGCACAGGGGTCATGTTATTCGTCTCGGTATCATTATAGTTTTAGTATATGTGCTCGTTTCTGGTGCTCTACAGGACCATTTCCCTTTCAGGTGGCCTCTCTTACAAGCACTCTGTTGCTCATTCTCTTTTTCTCTCTCTCTCTCACACACACACACACACACACACACACACACACACACACACACACACACACACACACACACACACACACACACACACACACACAAACACACACACACAAACACACAAACACACACGTGTATACAGTACTACACTCTGTCTCTCTCTCACGCATACAACACACACACACACGCATACAGGAAGGAACATTTTCACACTTCATAACCCTATGAGCTCCCAATTTAGAAAAAATAGCAACACCCGCTCTTAACAAAGACATTTTGAAGAACTAATGCAGCATACATGAGAATAATGTTCAATTAATTAAGGCTTATTTAAATTCCTAAGAAAGTGAATCATTTCTTTTTGAGAAACACATATGTCACTAATGCCCATACAGCACTATTTATGAACAGAAGATCAGTCATTAATCTTACACAAGGTTGCACGTATGACTTGGTGAGCCTAAAAGCAGAGAGTGAGTCAGGATCCTTTGAACAAAACACAAAAAGAGAAACATTAACTGTAAGTGATTCGTTCTCAGTAAATCCCCCACACGGCTTATCAATGCGCTGATCAGCGTGTGTTTTTTTTTACACCTGTCATATGTTGTTAGAACAGTGTGAAGATCCAAAAACTGATAAGAGTGTGTGGGCTGGGTGTTAGATGCGTCTTTTGAAAAGTGTTTTTATTAACACTTCAGCAAAAGGCAATGAATCAGTAGGTTCTCACTACAGACATATAGATAGAGTAGAATAGAAGTGCAAGCGTATTTCTTCACATTAATGATGGGTGTTTACTAGTAAATTTAATATAAAAATATAACATTGGTAAAACACACACTATATATAGATGCATAGATATAGTTCAGCCATGACATTAAAACCACCTGCCTGCCACCTTGCGTCAAAACGTGTGCCGCGGTACCAAGTCAAGCCTTGGCTCGCTTTCAGGAGGCCTTTCTTATGTGCACTCTGTTGCTCATTCTCTGTTTCTTTCACTCTTTTTTCCTCTCACACACACAAACACTTGCCAAGCCAAGACTTGGGTGCCCATGACCCTGTTGCCGGTTCACCGTTTGTTCTTGGAGCACTTTTAGAAGACACTAACCTCCGCATATCAGGAACTGCTCTGATCCAGTTGTCCAGTCATCACAATTTTTGCCCCTAACAAAGTTGCTCAGAATCTTACATTTACCCTTTTACCTCCTTCCAAAACATCAATGTCAGGAACTATCTGTAATGTATCCCACTGTAATGAGATCCTCATTATTAATCACCACTGATCTACTATTGAATTCTCGATTCTGATCAGTCAGAGTCAGACAGTGGCGCTTCATTTACAGAAGCTCTTCTTCTGCATGTTTATATTACACGAGCTTGTTCTATAACTTTAACTTTTTTTTACTAACAGCTCATGTACGACAGGGACTTGAATGGTGGACTTTTGACCTAAAGATTAAAAAAAAAAACTGCTGTTCCTATTTAAAAGGAAAACTAAAACTATATGCTGTAGTTTCTATAATAGCTGTATTGGGAAAGAGTTTTCATTGTCAGCACTTTGTAAGTGTCAGAGGTAAAGTACGTTTACAGACACATGAAAGTTGTTAGGGCAACTTTACACGTTGTGGTTTCTCGCTAACGAGCTTCATTTTTTGACGTGTTTGTATAGCTGTTTATATATACAGCAATAAAATAGATCTTGTTTCTCAGATGTTCCACAGTATTAAATGTGACTATAAACAGAACAAATAATATGATGTAAATATTAGATTAGATTCAACTTTATTGTCATTGTGCAAGGTACATGTACAGAGCCAATGAAATGCTGTTAGCATCTAACCAGAAGTGTATAGATGGCTTATTTACAAGTGGCAGTGTAATAAATAAGGGTATGAGGTTATACAGAAGGTGTAGTAATATGTACATATAACTGATTAAGTGGTATGACAGATATAGCTGTACAAAAGCAATGTCATTATGAATATATATATATATATATATATATATATATATATATATATATATATATATATATATATATATTTACCTTCTGCTCTATGTTGATGTTTTGTAAAGTTGCTTTGAGACAATGTCTATTGCAAAAAGCGCTATACAAATAAACCTTTATATATATATATATATATATATATATATATATATATATATATATATATATATATATATATATATATATATATATATATATATATATATATACACACAGACTAGACAGAATAAATATAGATGGACATACAGAAGTGTAATGATAGGTTTTGTGTGGTGCAAGGATGCATGATTTTAAAGTGGTGCAAAATAGTGCAACACAGAAGAAAAGTGACAGTACAGTGATGATTGTTAACACCATATCAGCTGTTCAGTGCAGAAACAGCCACGCAAAAGAAGCTATTTTTCAGTCTATTTGTTCTGGCTCTGAGAGAAAGGTAATATTGTAATGCTTTGGCGAATTGCTGTGGTACACAAAAATGGAAGATTTCAGGACATTGTGGTTTTATTAGGAAATAATTAAGAGTGGAAATAATAACTACATGTCTTGTCAGTGATTAATTTCCAGAGCACTTGCATATGCAGCACTCTTTAAATCATACAGAACGTTATTGCCTAACAACTCTTTTTCCATGTGAAGTAGGAATAACAAGCATTATACAAAACTATTTTTTTATACTAACAAGCTGTCTTTGCTTACATAATTTTGTGTGATAATATTCTGACTTATTTTCACTAATACAAGGACATGGTTTTGATAAAGATTACATTTTTATGTTGTGCTGTGAAAAAAAAAATGCTGTAAATTCAGTATGATATCCCACAAGGTTGAATTTTAGGCTAAAACAGAACAGATAAAAATGCAAAAAAAAAGTATTTAATCTGAATTTAGTTGCATTAATATACCAAATCAATACAGCAAAAGAAAAAAAGGCAAAAAAACCCCCCAAAAAAAACAACAACAACAACCATCAGATAAACTGATAAACTGATTTTGGGCATTAAATATGTTTACATTACTTTATCCTTAACCTTAAACGTTAAGACCTGTATATAAATCCAAACATGAAGTATGTTCATTTTCAGATGCTTCAAAATTTGGCAGCATGTGTTTTCTTTTCCAGAAAAATAAAGTCAGAGCATTTTCATTTTCATTTAAAGTCCTGTTTGTAACATTTAATCTCTAGCTGTAGTGTGTTTTATCGTCCTTATTATTAAACCCAGTATTTAATCATTTTTAATCAATTTTTAATCAATCAAGTATTTAATCAATTTAATCACATATCAGCTAGATGTTTTTCTTACAAGCCCCCCCCCTTATTTTATAATAATTCATGTAATAAAATTATATGTCCACCAAAAGACAGAATTTTAGAACTAAGTTATATTTCTCATTTTACACTTTTCTGTACTGTTCTGCATTACTTTCTGGAATCCTGTCTATATTAAACTTAGATGTTCCACCATGTTACTAGACCCTTACATACTATGTATATGTACAGAGTAATGATTCTCTAACATACTATAAATAGTGGATGACTTAGAAATGTTAAAAAAAAAAAACAAACGTGCTAAAAAAATAATAGAATTGTGCTACAGCACCACCAAGAGGCAAAATTGGCTGCAGTTCTTCTCCAAAACGTGTGTCTGTGAGTGTGATACTACTTGTGGGCCTGTAACTGCTTAATATTCTGTTATCTAATCAATTTTATGTTCCATTACCAAATGCAGTACTAAATTTGACCATTTGACCATCTAGAATATTTCTGGGTTTTAAATAATCTATGAGGTACAAAAATCCTTGAAAGGCTAGAACTATCCAAAAAATATGTAGAATGGAATTTTTTTATTTTATTTTTTATGGTTAATTGTTTTGGCTTTTTAAAATAAATAAATCTGTTTTTTATTGTTTAAATGTTTTCTGCTAAATCCTTTGAGGTTCTAAATTTTATGATATTTTGGAAATATACATAAGTGCAGTTGATGTATGTGTGTGTGCGTGTGTAAACATGTTACAAATGCAACATACTGTCAGCAAATAAGATTTTAATAAATAGATCTGAATTTATAAAAATGCATAGAAATATATCCAAATAATTTTATAAAATAGAATCCGTTTTCGTTTATTGTGACTGCTGCTGCGATTTTCTCTGAGAAACCTTTGCGCTTTCTCGACAGCAGATGGCGCTCAAGGATGCCAAATTAATTCCATTAAATCTGTTATGTTTTATAAAGTCAGTGTAGAAATAAAGTCGGTGTATTTATCAGCAGGGCTGACTATAATATAACTAATCATTTTATCTCTGTCTAAACTGCTCACGTCACCGTCATGGACGTAATACATCAATTCAATTATCTTCCTTAATGATTCCCACCCCATTTATAACACATAATATCAGTGACACCTCTCTTAATTCCTTGAAGTCCTCTCTGTTTTTTTTTTTTTTGGCCATAAATGTAAATTGTAAGTGCCTGACATTCTCACGGCCCTGTGAGAAATCAGTGAGGGTCTAATGCTCAAGAGACTGCACATCCATCTGGAGATAAGGATCCAGAATGAAGAGTGTTTTGGCTTCAGGCTATTCTGAGAAACAGTGCAATATGGGACCTGCCAGTCCCCATACACACATCTTAAATCTCTCATAAGAAAAATGTCTCAAAAGTAAAAACAAACAAACAAACAAAAAAAAAAAGATCATCATAAAGACAGTTTAACAGATTGTGTTGATTGATTGATGACACAATAAAAAATAATGGGCAAACAACGATTACACACAAGCATACAGAAAAATAGCCAGCTATAAATTGCTTAGCAAATAAAACAAAACAAAACAAAACAAAAAACAAAACAACACAAAACAAAACAAAACAAAACAAAACAAAACAAAAAATAAAACAAAACAAAACAAAACAAAACAACACAAAACAAAACAAAACAAAACAAAACAAAACATCCTCTACAACATACAAAGATAGGATTGAAATTAAAATTGAAATGCAGAGTTACTTTTTATATATCCACCAAAACTATGAATAAGGAAGGAGAACCTTTATGATCTGGACAAGTTTTTCCTCTAACAAAATCTCAACGCTGTGACATGCTTATTGATTGTGTGTGTAAACTTCTACAACGCGCAAAGGTCAACAAGAGCGAGATACGTCCAAAAGGGGCGTGTCTACATCGCGGATGGGCGGAGTTTGCGTTAAGCTACCTATACCCGCGTTGGCATTTTTATAAGCAACATGATGGATAGAGCGCGTCGGAGCTTATTGTGACCGGCGCTTTTGCGCGTAAATTCCCAGAAGGCGCTCCATGAAAACTTCTACACAATGCCCTTTGCAAACACAGAGTAATATTTAAGGCTGATCAAGTTCTCGAGTTTTGCTCATCGCAATGGAGAGGGAGCAGGCTGAACGATCCGGGAGCCGAACTTCATCCAGTTCCGATACCGACACTGAGACCGACACAGACACCGTGTCCGAGCCGGAATTGTGCTGCAATTCGGAAGAAACTGAATCCGAATCGGAGCATTTGGATACACACAGCTGTGGAGCTTTACTAACATTACACACCGCCAGTCTCGAGCAAAAAGGGAAGCTGGAATCCGCAAACGACAGCAAAGACGACAAAATGAGGAATGACCACGAGTGCGATGAGGAAGAAGCCGAAATGGTAAACTCATTCTATGTGTTCAAAATAAACAGCACACTTGTATGGTTAAATCTATTTACTCAGCGTTTCGGTCGGTCCTGACAAACTCTGTGGACAGGTGTGTTTCCGAGTACCTTAAGAGGACAGGTGTGCTTCCGAGTACCTTAAGAGGCCAGGTGTGCTTCCAAGTACCTTAAGAGGCCAGGTGTGCTTCCGAGTACCTTAAGAGGCCAGGTGTGCTTCCAAGTACCTTAAGAGGCCAGGTGTGCTTCCGAGTACCTTAAGAGGCCAGGTGTGCGTCCGAGTACCTTAAGAGGACAGGTGTGTGTCCGAGTACCTTAAGAGGCCAGGTGTGCTTCCGAGTACCTTAAGAGGACAGGTGTGTGTCCGAGTACCTTAAGAGGACAGGTTTGCTTCCGAGTACCTTAAGAGGACAGGTGTGCTTCCGAGTACCTTAAGAGGACAGGTGTGCTTCCGAGTACCTTAAGAGGACAGGTGTGCGTCCGAGTACCTTAAGAGGACAGGTGTGCGTCCGAGTACCTTAAGAGGACAGGTGTGCGTCCGAGTGCCTTAAGGGGACAGGTGTGCGTCCGAGTGCCTTAAGGGGACAGGTGTGCGTCCGAGTGCCTTAAGGGGACAGGTGTGCGTCCGAGTGCCTTAAGGGGATAGGTGTGCGTCCGAATACCTTAAGGGGACAGGTGTGCGTCCGAGTGCCTTAATGGATGAGCATGAACTTAATAACTTGCAGTTACCTGTTTGAATCGACACCGCAATCTCTGGAAAGTGACTTTATTATCAGTAAATGAATTGACTTCACTACGAAGAATTGATATATAAATTGACTTCTCCATCTGTATGAATCAACACTTTTGTCAATATATGAATCGACTGCACATTTAGTATCTTTCGCTTTTACAATCTGAAATAATCAGCACTATTAATATATGAATCGGCTTCGCCATCTATAGGAAACGAAACCACTATCTTTATGAATCGACACCATATCCATGAATCAACACCATCTATATGAATCGACACGACAACCAGTAAATGAGGCGACTCAGGCATCAATTTATAACTTGACACCATTATCAATATGAATTGTTATTACAATGTATATAAATAGTTTTGGAAAAGCAGATCTAAACTTTCAGTCCCTATTTCCTAAAATGTTTTCTCGTTTTCTATACAAGTGACATAAGTTGTTCATAAGCATTTGCATATTGAAAATGAACTGATAAAAACTCATGTAACAGCTGTGCCGAAACAGAAGTAGGATCGATGTCAGGTTTCTGTTTGTGTTGTTAAGGCCAATAATAGTCTTTTGCGTTTAACACTTTTCAGGAGTCTGGTGCACTTATTGGAATGGGCCTGGCTATGGGATGTGTTTTAATGATGGTTTAATGGACTGAAAGGAAATTTTTCTATCTGAAGATTTGTGGTGTGTTTATATGGCATGGTGCTAATTTGTTGGTTGTCGTCATATTGTATTTATTCCTCTGAGAAATTGCTATTGTTTACCACACTGATGTCACAGAAGGATATTGTTATTGTGAGTGCATTTGTAATACCGTCTATACGAGTTTTCAGTGTCGGCTTCTAAAAAAAAATTAAAACTAAAGAGAAACTTTAGTAAAACTTCCTAGTGAGGTTTAAAGTTTTAATAAAGAGAAATCCACTGCAGAAACTCAGCATCTCAGGATGTAGTACGACACCATTGAGTTACAGCACAGTCTAGTCTAGATAGTGATCTATTAGATGATGAGTGCAGTGGCATTGACAGAGATATTAGCACGAAGCTTCGGAACTGTCTGATCCAAGGGAAGGTAAATAGAATTTCTGGGAGTCTCTATGCTACCGCCATCACATTTACACCTACAGTCTTACTCAGCAGAGTAACAAATAGATGATTATTTTTTTGTTCCTTTAATTTATTTTTCTTTGTAGTCCAAACATTTGAATACCCAGAGGCTATTTTGTGTGTTTGCTTGAGCGTTATTTTCAGAATCTCTATTTACCAGAGTTTGGCTAAACGCCTTCGACGTCTTTGTTTCTGTAGCCTGTTGTAACTTTGCCAGGCTGCTTGACTAATCTTTGCCTAACCTTTCTTCTTGATTTATCAGTTGTAACCCAGCCAGGCTCCTTCTTCTGAACAG
This sequence comes from Tachysurus fulvidraco, assembly GCF_022655615.1. Lineage (NCBI taxonomy): Eukaryota > Metazoa > Chordata > Actinopteri > Siluriformes > Bagridae > Tachysurus > Tachysurus fulvidraco. The sequence continues at coordinate 4,105,554 of NC_062543.1, read as the reverse complement.
GTCTGGAGTTTGGAAGGACCATTTTTAAGCTATTTCTTGTTTTTAAATGATAATATAGAGGTAAAGATGTTTGCATGCAGCTGTATTATTGCATGAGTATTGGAGTGTGACTGTTTTCTGTTACTGTTGGTGCGTAACTTCTAATATATTCAGTACAAAGTATGGTTGAAAAGAACATTGTGACATGAGTGTGCCAGGCAGAAAACATTAATAATTGAATTAAATATTTGTGTTTAGTCACAGTGACATAATGTGATACAGCTTCATTTGTGAACTTAATTGTCACCGCTGTCACTATACCAGTTTAGACCAGTTTGACTAGTTGTACTGAGTATTTAAGATCTTATGAGCCGTGTAAATCCGTCCTTTCAGGTGCAACCAACCTGACGAGAATTAGAATCTGACCCAAGTTTTTACACACTTGGCTAAATACAACATATCAATAGTCAGTTTGTTCGCAACCGGACACTACGTTTGATCATCGATCTAACCGACATATCAGTAAAAAATTCATCACTCTTTTCTACTCTGTCTGCAAAACCACCTGGAAAAAAATATATATGAAAACACAGAACTTAAATAAATAAATATATATATATATAAAAATGTGTGTGTGTATGTATGTATGTAAGATGATACAGAAGCATAAATTAAGTGCGTGTGAAATTTCAAATGAAATTTTTATTCAAGTAAAGAAGCATACGCAGTAGGACGAGGGTTCGATAAATGTCATGAAAATACAATCGATAAGAATAAAAAAATATATGTAGAAAAGAATGTATAACGGATGTAGGATAAAAAATAGGATTTAGTAAAAGGGTAAGAAAGGGAAGAAGTATCTGTTTTTTTATACAGACGCTTATGTGAATGTAGATCGCTGGCCTACATACATGTTCGGGTCATGTGACTCGGTAATGATTCAAGACCAACGTGCAAAAGGCCACAAGACCAACAACAACAATGAGCACATTGTGAAATTGTGTACCATTTATACAGCGCTCCCTTATCCTGTGTGAATTGATTGTGATGACTACAGAAATCTCTTCACGTCTGATCCGAACAGCACTTCAGCTAGTTCTGACCCACTGCGATGAATCTACATCGATTTTGACTCTTTACTAGATACAAACTGTGCACTTTATATAAAAACTGCACTTTATAAGTACAAACTCACTTTTTATAGCTCATGCCTTCTTTTGTGTCACTTTATCACATGTTAGTGCAGCTATCTTGCATTATTGTCAAAGAGTGTCCAAACATTTGCTGTGCAAAAGTTTGCACAACCTTAGAACAAAATACAGGAGACAAAGGAATTTATTTACAGAAGCAATTTATTAATGAAATTAATTTCTGTTACAGCAAATGAGAAGGAAGGTTATTCGACATTTTCATATTTTTTGAGACAACCAGGAACAGGAAGCTGTACTAGTTGGAAATAACATACACACCTTCTTTATTTTGGCAAAGCTTTTATTTATTTTCTAATGTTACCAACGATGAAGGAATAACTGCACTGGATTTTGAAAGATACTGATTTCCGATGAAATAATGAATTAGAAAATCATTACAATTAATGCAATTATTACAAATAATGTAACATTTAATTGACTCATCGAATCGTTGAAATTGATTATACACAAATGTTCACATCGTCATTTGTCTGTTTAGTGGATTAAGGTTTTTGTGGCGTGTTCGTTCAGATAGGAATTAAATTCAATTTCACCTCAATTGGTTCAGCTTTTCAGGTCTATTGAGGATTATTAACCTGACGGAGCAGATCAGTAAAAGGCTGTGTGTAAAAATCTCCATAGTGACCATGGTGTATTACTATCTCTGTTTATACACTGAGGGGTTTTATTATTATTATATTTAGAGTTTGTTATTTACCATGTAGTTTCTTCCCTCTGAGGCCTTTATGTGAGTTTGTTGACCTCATTTTTTAAAATAGTCCTCCTCACTTTTCTCTTGTCCCTCCTGAATTGTGATCTAAATAAGAGAGGACAGAGTAGAGGTTGTAGCACAGAGCAGAGACACGGTTTCGTCTTCCTTCCTCGAGCTCAGGAAATGTTCAAGCTGCTCAAATGATTGTGCGACATTGTTAGCTGGACTTTGATGGTTGGTTTTTAAGGTGTTTATTTCCTCTGAATGAAATTTTTCATGATTTATGAATGATAAATGAGTTTCAACACACTGTTTGAAAGGAGAAGTATGTGGAAAAGTGATGGTCATGATGCCAAAGCTTTACCTTTAATACTGAGTTTATACTTTTAGTATTGGTACTAAAGTGTAACTGGTACTAAAGTGTAACTGGTACTAAAGTGTAACTGGTATTAATGTGTAACTGGTACTAAAGTGTAACTGGTATTAAAGTGTAACTCGTAATTGGTAATAAAAAAAAAGAACAAAAATGATTTGTACCAAAATTAGCTTTTAAAACGTTCAAAATTGAAATTGTAATTAAAATTGTATTTTGTAATGAAATGGAAAAAATAATTGAAAAAAATATAAAAAAAATACTAAACAAAATGAAACATTTCAACAAATTGCAAAATTGAAGATTAAATTGAAGTTGGTAGAAACATTTTTTTATCGCAACTTAAAATATATCAAATATTGTCATAATTACAAAAATTGTATTTTGTATTTGGGGGAAAAAAGAATTCAATTTAGAAATGTTAAAATTTAGGATGAAAATTGTATTCTGTCACTTGAAACAATTGTAGTAAAAATCTTAATATTTATTTCTTAATTGAAAATATGAAAAGGAAGCTATAAAAAAAAAGAAAGAAAAGTGGAAAATCAGCAATACAAACATAGCATCGTTATGCGTTCAGAAATTTAGTAATGGATTTAAAGTCTTAGCATCAAAACCCTTAATGTCCAGTTTCAGATTACAAATTGTTCCTCCTGAGTGTATCAGTGTATCTGATGATCATAGCCTCTTCATTGTTCCTGACTTAGTTAAATAAAGACACCAGGGCTCATGTCAGGACTGTGCCAATTAGCCTGCTTTTCAAAACATGCCAAATACGACTCTATTTTCATCTTTAGAAATAAAGCAGCTTGTATTTTTTTTCTCTTTGCTGTTTGCTGTGAAGAGATTCTGCTCAGTCAGTGTGCCGCTTGCATGTTAAGAGGATTCAGCTCTAATCTCCTTATAGCTCTTCATGGGCTATCGGGGTGGTCATTCCCAGCAGGACAGCAGTGTGGGTTTGATCTGTGTGTTCGAAACGTGAACGGTGTTTAATTCACTTTAGTTTAAAGGAGACACAGAGGAGGAATTGACCAGGTAAGAAAACATTGACTTGGTTTGTACTGAAACTTTGCTGTGAAGGGAATTGTGTGTGGTTATTTCCGTAGTCCTTATGTTCACGGGACACACCCATTTTCCCCCAGTTCTTCTGATACCACATAAGTTTGCTAATGCTAAATATATTTTATTGATAAAACATCATTTCCTATGTTTTATTTTAGTGTTATGTTTAATACTGCAGACATCCCTAAAATAAATTAGTCCATGATATCACTTGTGTTTGTGCAGCTAGAAACAGCCCCTTTCTCTCTCTCTCTCTTTCTCTTTCTCTCTCCCTCTTTCTTGCTGTCTCTCATGCTCTCTCTCTCTCTCTCTCTCTCTCTCTCTCTCACTCTCTCTTGCACACTAACGCTATCTCTCTCTCTCTCTCTCTCTCTCTCTCTCTCTATTACACACTAGCCCTATCTCTCTCTCTCTCTCTCTCTCTCTCTCTCTCTCTCTCTCTCTCTCTCTCTCTCTCTCTCTCTTACACACTAGCCCTATCTCTCTCTCTCTCTCTCTCTCTCTCTCTCTCTCTCTTGCACATTAGCACTCTCTCTCTCTCTTGCACATTAGCGCTCTCTCTCTCTCTCTCTCTCTCTCTCTCTCTCTCTCTCTCTCTCTCTCTCTCTCTTACACACTAGCCCTATCTCTCTCTCTCTCTCTCTCTCTCTCTCTCTCTCTCTCTCTCTCTCTCTTGCACATTAGCGCTCTCTCTCTCTCTTGCACATTAGCGCACTCTCTTTCTCTCTTGCACATTAGCTCTCTCTCTCTCTCGCTCTCTCTCTTTTTCTCTCTCTCTTTTTCTCTCTCTTGCTTTCTCTCTCTCTCTCTCTCTCTCTCTCTCTCTCTCTCTCTCTCTCTCTCTCTCTCTCTCTCTCTCTCGTAGTCTGTGGCTTCTCTTCTTCTTCCTAGGCAAACCAAGCCTAATGTTGCAGTTTGAGCGATATCCAAGAAAAAGCAAGAAAAAAAAGAGGATTGTTTAACACTAATTCACAGTTTAGTGTTAAACACTTTATCCGTGTTATTCAGGTTGTTTCCCTATTTTCTCTGTGATCCTAAAAGCAGCTAAAGCAAAAATAATTTTAATATCTAATATTTTCATGCTTAGTTCACTGATATTAATTTTGGCTTGTGTTTATGCTTTTTGTAAGGCAATATGTACATTTTATGAAGAACTAGAGGTTTACTTCTAAAACTAGAGATGACAGATAAAAAAAAGCATATCTAACATCATGCTCAGGGTCACACAGAGCTGGGGCACACAGGAAGCTTCGCCTCTCCTGAGAGTTTGCTGAGTTGCAGAAGCTCTCAGTGATGAGCTCCACTCATGCTATAGGTCACAGGAGATGGGAGATGGGAGACAGCGTTGAGTTCATCAGCGGAGGTCTGTAATTTGAACTGCTGTGACCTTTAGATGAGCGAGATTTAGCTGGGAATGGAGCGGAGGTGATGGATGAGGTCACCCAGATGTCTGATTTGTCTCCTTCCTCACAGACACTGTTTCGCTAGAACGGAGAACCGACGATAAACAAATTTCTCTGTTCGTATTTGTGCAGTTTCCAGAGGATACTAAAGTAAACACCAATAAATTGGTCAACAGTGGTTAGACTTGTTCATGTAGTTTTAAAATAATGTTTAATTCAGAGGCATTCATTCTAAAAATGCCTGCTTAAATAGTCACCAGAAGATGCAAGATGAAGTCATTGGCTAATTTGCATATTCATTTGTCATTTGCATACCAAACCATTTTGCATGAAAAAAGAGGAGTTTTTTTTTAAAGACATTTAGAAGAGAATAGAGTTTTTCAGAATAGAAGTCAATAGATAATGATGTTATTGGCCATTGGGAACATTGGTGTTTAGTAGTGATTGGCCATTGGGAACATTGGTGATTAGTAGGGATTGGCCATTGGGAACATTGGTGATTAGTAGTGATTGGCCATTGGGAACATTGGTGATTAATAGTGATTGGCCATTGGGAACATTGGTGATTAGTAGTGATTGGCCATTGGGAACATTGGTGATTAGTAGTGATTGGTCTTCATGACCATTAGTGATTTGTAGTGATGTATCATTGGATACATTGGTGATCAGCATTAATGGGTCATTTGGAACATTAATAATTAGTAGTCAGTTGTCAGTGGGAACATTGGTGATTAGTAGTTGTTGGTCATTGAGAACATCGCTGATTATTGTTGTGATTGGCCATTGGGAACATTGCTGATTATTGTTGTGATTGGCCATTGGGAACATTGGTGATAATTAGTGATCAGTCACTGGAAACATTGGTGATTGGCAGTGATTGGTCACAGGGAACATTGGATTATTCAAGCACAACTCAGTCAAGCTTTCGACTGAATCTGCTCTCTCGTATAACCAGTAGCTGTGATGTGAGCTGTATTGAGTCCTGGGCTGTCATTAATGTCTGCTGAAAATGTGGCTACATTTCTTACTAGACTCTTTAAGTCTTTAAGTTGCTAACGGTGTATAAAATGTTAGCAAGTGTCTAGCAAAAAGGCCACAAACTGGCAAATCTGCAGTATCATGAGTTCTCTGCACTTGTGGAACTGAACTACCTCTTTAAGGGAAACAAAATACTCATGAAGTCCTGGTATTTTTTATTTTTTTTTGCAGAAGTTTAAAATTGTTCGTAATAAGTGTTTCAGTTTGTGTGGAGACCTTATGTGGTATACTCGTTGAAAGTTAAAACAATGCCCTGCTGTTGGATAGTTCCTGAGAAGAGTTATGGTCAGGCCTTTCCTGCAGATCACCAACAGTAATAGCAGCAAACATGCAAATGGAGCCGGTGGCCTTCCACGTATCTGAAACGAAAGTCTACACTTGTGACCTTTTTTGTTTCTACCTCTACAGTAGAGACTGGAAGGCATGAAGATTATTCAAATGTATTATTTGAGTGTCTAAAGGCAGTGTTGTGTCGTATGTTTATGTTGTGTGGTCCTTCTCCACATTCCTGGTACGAGGATTAAAAATAGGGGTGAAGCAGTTTTATGATTTTATGCATGGAAGATCTTGAACATTGTCATTTCCAAACTGCATATTTGTATAAATATTAATTCTGTCATTTTTCAAGATTTTTAGTCATTTGTAGTCTCAAAATGACTATTTGTGGATATTTAATTAAACTTATAAGCACATAAGTATAATCTTGTCATTGGACATGTCTTATGTGTTTGTAGGAAACTTTAGCATGGCAGGGACTTTAGTGTTTAGACTAACATTTAATTAATAACTTTTTTATTATGAGCTGGTCTACATCAAATGATGGCTGTTGAGGATTAACAGCAGCCCTTCTTCAATAACTACTTCTGTTGCTTAGCTTGTGTTGCTTTAGGCTTAGCAAGCATCTAATTTGATTACTAGTGAATAAATAACTATTCAACTATTCGAACTATTTAACTATTCGAATATTCAAATGTAAAATTTGTCTTGTTAATATTTGAATATTCAAGTAAAATTCACTCATAGATATTATACCCAAGCTCTAAACCCTGAATTCTGAATGTTGCTGAGCCTCTGGCTGCTAAGGCAGGACTCACAGCTTCAGTCTCTCATGTTACCACACCGTCTCTCATAACGAGACTATGCTATATTTACGCACATGATGATGACGGATACACGGGTGTCGAATGAATGATTTCTGATCGAGACAGAGAAGTGGAGGTGTTGTGGAGGTGTTGATATCTGTTTATCTGGCTAACAACATGCTTGACATGCTAATTGTAGGGAAATTGTGTTTAAATATACTGTAGTATGGGTGTTGGGTTAAAAAGTGTGTTGTACTAGCACCAGGTCCTTCTTAAACGGTAAACATGCTACCAGCGTTCTTTATCAGTACGCTTGTAAATTATAACCCCTGTAGCACTTTTAACCCCAGTACAAGGTTGCAGAAGTACGAGCAATGCGTGTCCACGGCTGTGTAGAAAAAGAGTTTGCAAACATTAGCATACAGTTGAACTTGATATGACCGATAATATGCACATTCTGTACTGTGTTTGAAATTTTACTTCAGGTCTTACTTCATTTTGAAAACAAAAAGCTAAAATTTACCTCAGAGTAGAAGCCATTTAAAATTTTTTAAGCCTTTACTTTCATCCATAAGTGAAAGTTTTTTCCTCGTTATTATTCTTATTGATCTAAATATTAGGAAAACTTGACCGTACTGATCGGTTTCAGTTTAGAAACAGGTTTTACTGGCTGAAACATTGACTTTAGAGCAGCCGTGAAGCATTTAAGCCCAAACACACTTGTAGTAGAATGTAAACATACAAACATGTGCCAGCTAACCATAGTAGCGCTAGGCACAGTGTTAGCTAGCTCAGTATACAAGTTTTTATTGTCAATATTTAAAACAAGTGCAGATATATTCCGTGGTTTATCTCAGCTTAGAAGAACCTGGAGTGAACTAATGAATTAGCATTCATTTTTAATTGACTTATTGCTTTGTGTTTTTGTTGTAATTGTAATAGTTGTATATTTTTTATGACCTAGCCTCTGGGAAACTCTGTATACATGTATGGATGAAACTTTTATTATAATGCATATAGCTAAATAGCATTTAAAGGAGTAGTTTTTAGAAAACATTCTTGGAAATGTTGTTCACGTTAGTGATCTAACAATTCTGGAGACATTCGAGGAAAAAACTTGTTTTTGAGTTCTTATATTTTTAAATAACTGGAATTTGTCATTTCTGTTAAACATGATGAAAAACTGTGGGTCAAACAGTGGACTTAGGCAAAGTTTTACAGATACTGTATGGGCCACAGTAGATCATGGGGGCAGAGCTTTGTGAGAAACAACAGCAAACCAGGTTAATCTTTGGAAGAAGAAAAAAACTAATTTTGACTAACGCAACTTTAAAACAGCGTAAATGCTTGTCAGTCAATATTTTTTCCTTCTGACCTGAATTTTTATTCTAATTGAGATAAAATTATTCAAAATTTAGATTTTAAACAGTAAAGCCGCTCTAACAACCATTAAAAATGTCGACACGAACCTTGAACATGATGAAATGTCAAAGCAGACTTTAAGAGGGGAAAAAAAGGCAAACAATTAAAAATAACATGAATAATTCAGAGGCACTGTTTAGTCATGATGATGGTACACAGGATTCCCATAATTTAGCTTTTATGTAAACTATAATGGCTTACATAACACTGCACTTAATCAAAGTGGAAATGCATTAGCATAATCGCACTCGTGCTTTATAGATGAGATTTGTTTATTACGCTGACATTTAAAGCTGAATATGAGCTTTTGTTTTGTTAATAAGGTCTGGTTTATGTAATAGCTTTCTTTTTTTTTATTCCTACGTTTCAAGGCAGTATTATCTAATACCTTACTTACATTCAAGGTCACTTCAGAAATCATTACAGAATAAACACACATGCATATGCTCACATATACACAAGCTCTTGACGGGAAGGTAGTTGCTTGTTGTTTTTGCCTGTTATTTGATTTATTCTCTTGGGTCCTCATCTCATGAGCGTAATGTTTAGCTTTAGCTAGAAACCATGAGATCACCAGCATACTGGGACATGTTATTAGTAGATCTTTCAGAGTATGTTCTGAAAATTGTGTGTGTGTGTGTGCGTGCGTGCGTGCGTGTGCCTGTGCGAGTATGCATGTGTGCACGTGTGTGTAAGTGTGTGTGTATGTGAGATGTGGTCAGTCCTGTGTATTAGGATGGCATATGGAATCACTCCATGTCTGTACAGTAGGTTCTTCATCATCACCTTAGCCTCGCTTGCATTTACAAGGGTTGATTCCGGAAAGCTTCATTATTTTCCACCAGTTTCCTGTCGATTGTTCTACTGCTTCTGATGAGAATTCAGATCTAGCTGAGCGTCTTCCAGAACTGAGACGACCGAGTGCAGCATTTGAACCCTTTCAAGCCAAAAGTTTTTGTTTTATTATTCTTTACAGTTTCCCCCCCAATCGTAGCTGTCACTGTTCAGTGTAACAGAACTCGTGCCTGCGTGCTATTGCTTACATGTCTGATATACAGTTCCCTCTGAATTTGCCGTTGCTATAGAAACATTCAGGCCAATCACAGGATTAGAATGATTTTCTTGCTCTAATATGATGTCATTTGTCCAAAGCATGTACGTTTAATTGTTAATTAGGTCTAACTGTTCTGATAAATGACTATTTATCATTTTTTGGAAGAAGTCGAAAGCCGTAATTCTCATTTTTATCCAAATCAAGAGTCTTCAGGACTGAGGATAGAAAGACGTTTTTTGTGAGTAGACAGAAAACTTAAGATTAGTTTGCTGATATTCACAACATTAAATTTAAATAAAAGATTACAGTGTTATAAGACATTAAATTAACATTAAATCATGACGATGATTTATTTCCCTCCATGTATTTACTCTGTACTTATTGTTTGTTCAGGACTTCAGCATGTACAGTACATGGTGTGTAGTAACATGGGATTGTCTTTTATCTAACTCTAAGCCTCAGCATTCAATTAGACTGATAAATTCCCTTTTTTTTTTACATCTTTAATCCTCTTATAGGCTGTCTTTAGTTTCTGTCCTTATGTTACGGTTTATACATTCAGGTACATCTACTGGAGATCAGAGCTGTACTGGAATATATAGATTAATACATCTAAATTCTAGATTAGACTAATCTAGGCTGCATTAGATTAGATTATAATTTCATCTGAGAACTGATTTATCAGTTAATTTGGTCTCTAAGCTAAAATCCAGCCAAAGGAGTGACCTATCTCAGCTCTTTGGAGAAAATTGCTAGCAAAATGGAAAAAAAAGACAAAAAAAAAGAGAAATGGTAAATGGTGTGTTATGTCCCCCTTTAATATACTTAATATTTTTTTTGGTAGATAAATTGTAAATTTTTCTTTTCACCTTTTACAAATCATGGGGTGTTCAAACTTTTTTTTTCATATAAATTATTTATTTCAATTTAATGAAATTAAATAATAATGTTTTTTCAAATTCAATTATAATAAACAATTTAATTCTTCCATAAAAATTCAATAATAAATAAAAAAAAAACACTGACTGTCCGAGTATAGATTTATATTATGAACTACTAATCAATTATTAATGAAATAATTAAATTTATTTAATAATTACATTTTATTAATTATTGTATATCAATATAAGTATATTTAAGAAGTAAAGAACAGTTAGTTTTAATTTTTTTAAATGCGTATAATTTGTTGGTGCCCAGGGGTAGTTTATTTTATTTATTTATTTATTTATTTATTTTAATCAATCAATCAATCAATCAATCAATCAATTAATTAGTTAGTTAGTTGCTTAATTAATTAATTTATGAATTTATGAATTTATTTTTATTCATTTATCTGTTTAAGTATTTTAATAGAATTGTCACTAGATTCCAGTTGACATTTTAAGAACATATTCACATATTTTTGTCCGAACAGCGTCGTCATTCCTCTGTGAATTTCTTGAGGTAATATTCAAAGGCTTTCTACTTTATTTGAAAGCTGATGTATGAAATCTTCATTCTGTAGCTGATTAATGGGTGAAATGACAGGAGCTGAAACAGTGGGGCGTCGAATCCTGGCAGCACTTCGATGATGAAAGAGTTGCAGCAGTTTTGTTAGTGAAAAGATCTTCAGGCTTTGAGCTGAATTATTTCCACCTTCCCTCTTTTCAGCAGCTTCTTTACACCTTCACCTGTTTTACTGAAGTCTGTACCAAACTTCAAGGAGAGAAATGCACACAATACTTTCAGTATTGAGGACGTTCTGTAAAAATTAACCAACAAACCTCTGTATAAAATATAAAAAATGTATTTTATCTGTTTGAAGTTTTATTTATTTTTTGGCCTTTGCACAGTAACTGCCTTCATCCACCTTTTTATTCTCGCCTCTCATTACGTCCTGCTTCAACTGTTTTTATTTCAGCTGTCATGTACTAACCCGCCTTCATCTCAGCAGGACCGAGAGGCTAATGGGAAAACTTTTGGCCCATTTAATTGTTTTTAAACATTATTATATATTTTTTTATTTTGTTGTTTGTTTGTTGCAGAAAACATTTGTTTTATATAAAAAACATCTAAAAACTTCTAAAACATTTTATACCTTGTTTTTCACTCAGAAAAAAACAAGGGGGTATAAATGTAAGACTTTAATCAAGATTTTTTTTTTGTTTCTTTTGCATTATTTTTGGGTGACAGAGGTTCAGTAGTATTGTTGCAGGACATGGCCATTTTATTTCTTTATTTTATTTTTGCTAGACAAATTGTGTATTTTAATTTTCTCCCTGAAATCATGGGGTGTGCAAACTTTTGCAAATGTAAAATGTCATTTAAGAAAAGGGAAAATATTTAGATTTTTTTTGTACATTTACATGTCCAAAGCATTACCATAATAATAATAATAATAATAATAATAATAATAATAATAATAATAAAAAGAAGAAGAAAAATAAAAATAATAGTTAAGAAATTTTAATTGGCTAGTCAGGGATCTGTAAAAAAAAATAATAAATTTTTTTTTTTTTTAAAACTACTGACTGCCCAAAACAAACAAAATATTAATTAAATAAAATACATAAATTAATTATATGATTATGAATTAAGCTTATGGCTTAAATATTTACACTAATTTGTAATGCCCAAGAATTTTTACTTTTTTTTTAATTTAATGATAGAAATAGGAAAAAAAAGCATTTTTATTAATTTATCTATTAGTTTATTTAATATAATATTACTTTCCATTGCAGCTTGTGGTTGAAAACAGGCTCGCCATGCTCTGTGACTCAGTCCCTGTTTTTTTAACACAATGTGGACAGATTCAAGATCTCGACAAACCTAAGTTGATGAAATGAGCGAACAGCAGGCAGGATTCTCTGTAGGGGAAACACTGAGGGCAGGTTACTGAAAGACTTTTGGGTGTTCCCGGTTCCAGTCGTGTTTACGCTCGTCTGCTGGAAGATTTTCCTCTACTGTTATCCCACTGAGAGTCTTTTCTCATCCGGACACAGGTTCCTTTCAACTTGTCCAAACAATACGATTAATAATGGGCTGTTATGTTAAATCATGTGGAGCAGCATCAGGGATGTCGACAATAGCAGACTTGTTCTGGCCCTGAGGCAAGTTTGCTTTGAATCCAAATTGAAAGGGTTTTTCCTTCTATTGTGGAGCGTTAATGTAGCTCATGCGTGTAGCCGTCACACCGTGGTAGTGAATTTTCACATTGGCAGTTGAAATCACCCTACAGTACATAACCAGCCTATTATTAAAAATAACCTTTACCATCTTACAGCTCTTTATATTTATCTTTCAGTAATCTGTGTGGTTTGTTGCTCATGTAGCAGCAACCAATGTGACCAAAAAAAGGAAAAACAGAATCAAGGTTGAAATTTATTATTATATGTATTTGACTGTCTATGTTTCATACACACATATGATTGTGTATATATGTGTGTATATTTGACTACGACGCATCTAATGAATGTGTATATTAATGTGTGTATGTACGAGTGTGTGTGTGTGTGTGTGTGTGTGTGTGTGTGTATGTACTGTGTGTGTGTGTGTGTGTGTGTGTGTGTGTGTGTGTGTGTGTGTGTGTGTGTGTGTGTGTGTGTGTGTGTGACTGCTCCAGGTTCCCCTTGGACCTGTGTAGGATAACGCTACAGAAATGGATGGATGGAGACACTCCTTAAAATTATGAATTACTATGAATTTTTTTTTTAAATTACACCATATCAGTTTTTGGGAGAGCTTTACTAGATAAATGTAAAACCATCATTTGTTTCAGTAATATAACACAGGCAAGAAACATCAACATACACACACAATCCTTGCTGTATTAACTTTACACAATTATTTTGTGTATAATAATTACATAATTATTTTATTTTTATACAATCTCCACCCTGTGTACACTCAAATCCTCTTATGGTTCAACTAACATCTCTAACAACATATTACACACCAGTCTTGTCTTTCATCTTGTCACAGATACACTACATTCTGTGTCGTTTCCATTTTTAACTTAACACTCTGTTACCTCTTCCATCCTTCAGCTGGATAACATCCTGTCTCCACCCGCACTGCCTTTCTGCAAGACGAGTAACCCCGAGGTGTGCTCTAGCTCCAGCCTGACGCTCAAATTCACCCGCCAGCTGAGTGAAGACGGCAGACAGCTCCGTCGAGGGAGTCTGGGCGGAGCGCTAACAGGTAACTGCATGAGTGTTACCATGCTGATAACAACACAGCACGTAAACAGCACTCTAACAGATCGGTAATATTCGATTCAACTAAAAATTACTACATTAAATGTGCTTATAAGCAATTCAATCTAATCAAGCATCCATCAAACAAACTGTCTAAACTACCAGACAAGGTTGAAGTTATTATTGTTATGTAAAAATTATATTTTGTTAGCGAAACAGCTTATGTGTAATTTTAAACAAAAATTAAAATTACTCTCATTTTGCTAATGGATTAGCCAAGGTTGAGTTTTCCCCGCCCATTTTGTCATGGCGGGACAAATCAGAATATAGAATAAATATATATGTATAGAATAAATGATAAATCTTTTTTTTTTTCCCCAAGAAATATTTACAAAACACTTAGTTTTAGACAAAAAACGTGGAACCTGTATTGTACTGAGCCGGAGACACATAGCCAACAACTGTGTGTTCGTGTGTGTGTGTCCGTGTGTGTGTGTGTGTGTGTGTGTGTGTGTGTGTGTGTGAGTGAGAGAGAGAGCAAGAGAGAGAGAGCGAGATGATTAATAGATATTTCACACTTTGACAAATGACTCTGAGGAAACTCCTCCACAGCTTTCCTTCCTTATATCCTGTTTTCACCCTGTTACCTATATAAGTAGCCTGGCACACACACACACACACACACACACACACACACACACACACACACACACACACACACACACACACACACACACACACACACACACACACACACACACACACACACCCATGCACACACACATGCACACACACAGAGTTTAAGATAGCATGTGTTCTAAAGCTTTTTGAGATTTTTCTTTAACTATCTTTCATTTTATCTTTCTTTTTCCATTTGAGCACAATGTTAGCAATGCTAGTGTGAGTTATTTATTTAAGATTTTAAGTTTTGCATCTGTGCTAGTTTCTCTTTGGCTCTAGTACAAGAGAGAAAATGTGTTAGGCACATTTCAGGAAGGTGTGACCATGATCCGTATTAATCAGAGCATCAGCACACAAACCTGCTCTGTGTTTTGTTAAGAGTGCCTTACTGAAGTGCGCTAGCTGCTAGGAAGTGAACGCAGCTTTAGTCAGGTTGAAAGGCTACACTTGTGCTAAAAAAACGATTTAACGTCAGAACAACACATTTTTAAGATATACTGTGTGGAAGGACGTAAATACAAATTTGGGAAGGGAAAAAGATTTAAATTGTGTATCAGGTAAACACAAAGAAAAAAAATTTGCTTATTTTGTGTCATGACTGTTTTATAGAGCGACGTGAGTTCAGTTCAGATTTAATCACAACATAGTCCGACTAAAGGAGAGAAAAAAGATAGCATTGCAGCTAACATTAAAGCTAATTGCTACCATTTTTCTCACTATAATAGCCTAATGTTAGCAAACGTCTCCTGTCTACTGTTGGCTAGCTAGCAAACTTTTCTATCTAGCTTATTTATTCAACTTAGCTAATATATACTCATCAAATCTAGCTAATTCTGTAGCTTGGCAGCAAACATGCCTAACAGTTGACACAATTTAATCTGTAGTCTAACAGCTAGCATGCTAGCAAACTTGCTTAATGGTTGATGGAATTTAATTTCTACAGTAGCTTAATGTTTGTTAGCTTGCTAGCACTCTTGCTTACTAGGGCCACGTTCACACTGCAAGTCTTAATGCTCAATTCGGATATTTTGCCCAGATTTGATTTTATTTGTTTGGCTGTTCACATTACCTTTTAAAATGTAACCACTTTATATAACACTTAACACACACACACGTTACCAGTCACGCATAATTGTGACGAATGTCGATGTAGATTGACGTAAAAGTCGCATCAAATCCGCCTTGGCTGTTCACACTGCGGCCGCATTGGAATAAATCAGATTTGGGTCTGATTCAGGACCACATATGGAAGTGGCCCAGATCTGATTTGAAAAAATCAGATCTGGGCCAAATTTGCATGTTCACATTACTCCTGAAGAAGTTTGACCTGGTCACTTGACCCCCAAAAAATCGGATTTGGGCCTGCAGTGTAAACGCAGCCTAGTTGACCTAAATCAGCCTCTTGCCTAATTTTAGCTAGCTAAAGGATTTTCTTTACTTCTTTGAATTTCTTGAAAATCCTTGAATATTCATTTTTAATCCGTTTGAGTCACGAGTTTGAGGCACAATAACCTTTTTAAAAACTATCTTCTAGACCCTAAAACTAGAAAATCTATTTTAGCCCTTGTTTATGATTCCTTTTTTCAGGTCACTAGTCTTACCCGATTTCCATGACATGCTGTGTAATACTAGTGTTGATATTATTTTTAGGGAAGTATCTGTTGCCGTACATGTCGGCTCAGCAGGCGTGGCCGGCCTCGGGGACGGAGAGCTCCAACCTGGTGCGTATGCGCTCCCAAAGCCTCGGAAAGTCGGCTCCATCCCTCACTGCAAGTCTGGTATGTTTCAAAACACTTAAGCTTTTGATTTGTTCTTCCTCAGACTTGACTTCTGTCTGAGCTGTAGATTGTGTGGTTCTTCACAAGGAGGTGCTGTTGTCTAAACTGTGAACAACGCAGCATTGTGTGCTCCACTTTGTGTCTTTTTGATCGACTCACTGCTGCGATGAAAAACAAGCCGTTCTTTCACTAAAATACAATGAACACATGGGATGTCGCTGAAACCGTATTCATCTGTCAATAAAGAGGAGAGTTCGGTCTGTCTCGAAATCAAGAACCACATCAAACCAGGCAGAGCAAGGAAACAGAAATATCTGAATAACACGCATTCATCTCAGGACGAACTCTAGATGTTTCCAGTTCTCTTCTGTTTTCATAAAAGAAGTTTTTTTTCTCTTAATTCAAACAATTTCTTTTATTTTGTTCAAAAACCTGTCTTTTTTTGTTGAGGTTGTTGCAAATCCAATTCTTACTGTTCATTTAATGTCTGTTTCTTTGTTTACTGTCTTTACCTGTCTCACTCTCAACACTCTCTTATCTCTGTTATTTTCATTTATGGATCTGAAGTTTGCTCTGTGTCTCTCTGTCTGTCTCTCTCTCTCTGTCTGTTGTCTGTCTGTCTGTCATGTCGTCTACTGTATATATCCATCAAACAGACTGTCTCTCTATTTATCTGTCTGTCTAATTGCCTCACTGTCTGCCTCCCTAGTTAAATATCTGATCACCAGTCTTATTGTTTACCTGACCTTTTGACTTATTATGTTATTTCATCTCATTTCTTTTGTCTGTCTGTCTATCTGTCTGCTTTCCCGTCTATTTATCTGATCATCTATGTGTCTCTGTCTGCTTTGTGGCTTTTTCCTGATTGTCTTTCTGTATACATCTGTCTGTCTGTCTTGTTGGTAGTGCAGTCTTTTTGCCATTCCATCTTTCTCAACGCTCGTTTGTGTGTGTGTGTGTGTGTGTGTGTGTGTTTGGCTTTATCTCTCTGTTGCATGTTCCTGCATCTAAACCAGGCTCAGTGAAAGTCAGTGTAGTCTCACTAGGCCATGCAGCTTTATATGGCCTGCCCCTGAATGACTAATGCGTCCCCACAACCTTGTTTCCTGTGGTTTCTGAGGACCACAAAGAGCAGAAGATGTGCTGGGAATGTTAGTGAATTTCAAAAAAACAGTGATTTGTGTGCAACCTTGAAATGCTCTTCCACATGTGTACCCATAGGAAGCCGATCGTTATCTCTGAATATGTTGGGGAGTTCACGGACACAGGATGACTTGCTGGACTTTTGAAACACTATGACGTCTAGAAGTAAAGCCTTTGCAGGGGTCTCACTCTCAATCAGACTCTGATCATCGAAAATGTCCTACCATATATTCTTTCAAGAATCAGTATAAGCTTGTTTTTATTTTGTTTGTCTGTCTGTCTATCTTTCCTTCTGTATATCCTTCTAGCTTAATTTATATATTATGGTATTTATATTTGCCTGTCAGTGTAGCTGTATTTCTCTCTGTCTGAATATCTTGTCTTTTTTCAAAGCACATCTTTAAATATATTAAAAACACCAGGATCTCCAGTTCGATCCTGAGCTCAGGTTACTGTCTATGTGGACCTTTTGGCTTTCCATACAGTATGTTCCTTTGGGCATCCACTTGTTTGATTAGTTTCCTTCCTCCTCCCAAAAACATGATAGTACCTGGATTGGCTGGAACTGAAGAAGAATGAACTAATGTTTGTATTTATAAATGTAAAAATATATCCAGTTGTTTTTTGCTAACACTGGCTAGCAATGAAGTTTATTCCTAGCATTGATGTTCGTTTAAATCTTGACGAGTTTAATTTTCCTACCCTTAGCTTGCCAAAAAACATCATAACACAAATTTGTCTATGAAAATCTGGCATGGGTGTGTGCCATTTTTTTTTCTTCCTTCAGATCTGACTGTAAATGGAAAGCGGAAATTTTCCAGGACACACATTAAGCCAAGATTTATTACCTATATAGTGCACTCACTCTTCTGTAGTAATTTCCGATTTGTTGAAGTATCTTGATATCTTATTCACAGTAGCAGCAGTGTTACAGTCACTGTATCTGTTTGTCCTGGTGAAGCAGGAACTCGGTTTGTAGTCGAAGCTCTGTTTACTGATTTATATAAACACAGGTGGTGGAAATGAGGTTCTTCTGCAGGGTTACTGGTCTTATTCTTGGTTATGTTATGGGGAGCTTGACCATTCTTTAGAATCTTGGTGAAAAGTCAATGTGTTTTAGAGAAGCCCCCTAGCACTCTTGGTAGAGCTTTATCAGGCACATCCCAGAGCCTGGGGCAGATGCTGGACCAATCGTAGAGATTACATGTCATATTTGACTTGTAGTGTCTAGAGATCTGTGCCTAGGGATGGAAGCCTGGACTGGACCTTCTCAGCCTGTTGCTACCACATACTACCATCATTAAAATAAAGAAAGGAATAATGATTTTGTCCAGATACTTATACTGAAACAAAGCTGATGATATCCTCAGTTCTGTCTTTCTTATTGGTTTGCAACTTCTAGTAATGTTTTCTGCCCTCAACTCGAGCCCCTTCGTTTCTTTTGCGCCACATACTGAGCCATGGGCCAAATGCTCTAAATATTTCATATACACACATCATCTGTCTCCTCACAGCCACCCTCTCAGTGCTCTTCTCAAAGCCCCTTTGTCCTCTTCCCGTCCCCTGACCATGATCTCATCCCTCCACGACCGAGCATGATGAACTGCAAGGATTCGATTCTTGGGACATTTTATCCTCACACATAATCAGTTCA
Organism: Tachysurus fulvidraco; assembly: GCF_022655615.1. NCBI lineage: Eukaryota > Metazoa > Chordata > Actinopteri > Siluriformes > Bagridae > Tachysurus > Tachysurus fulvidraco. The sequence goes on along the minus strand of NC_062543.1, from coordinate 4,086,808 downwards.
ACCCCCACACTTAAATCCCAAGTGTTTTAAGAGGAAGGAACCATGAACCTGATCTCAGGTCAGATTGCAGTTTAAAAAAAAGTGCTTCTGTATCTGCCTCGTCCTTCACGAGCATGATTAGCTTTGGTAGAAAAATCAATACAGTCTCCCCAGGACTGATATAAAGATAAAAAAGTCATAATCCTGAGAGCCTTCATTTAGTACCGTGGTTAGAGTTGTCCTTCATTGATAACTGTGTACTCTTGGCTTTAATGTGGATTCTTCAGCATGACCAGCATGACTGTCTTGGGGTATTTCTGTTTCTCTTTCAGTTCAGGATTGTATTTCAGATTTGCATCTTGGTACCAGTAACAATCCTTTCCAGAGTGTATATGGTCAGATACTGATTTTTCAAGCTGCTTTTTACAGTCATCACAAACTGTTGCTTCACAGGAACATCCATATGGCCTGCAAGCTTTTTTTGGGTGGTTCTTGATCCACAGTACCTCTCTTCTTCCGGCTGGTGTACACTTAACCTCTTTGTAGCCATCAGTGGTAGCTTCAGTATGGCCTCCCTTTGCTTATCTTGAATAGGCCTGAAGAAACTTTAAGGGCTTTTTCTGTCAACAGATCTTGGTTGCACAACCAGTTCTAGTCCATTTTGCAACCACAGCAAAACTTTGAAAAAGAGCTTCGGGTAGCTGTTGGACTTGTCTTTGCCTTCGGTCCAGTCACAGGTGGGTGCTTTTTGTCTTCTATAAAGCTTCTTAAATTCTTAAAAAAATGGGCATTCACTTGCCATTCTCTTAGTGGTGGCTCAGTGACCTACTCTGAGTAACTGAACAGAAGGTTTGGGGTTTAAGTCCCTAGCATCACCAAGCTGTACTGTTGGGCTCTTGAGCATCTGACCCTTGACCCCTCTACTCAAGGGGCATCTTGTCATGGCTGAACCTGATCTCTGGCCCTGGGTTCCTAACAAATTGGGGTAGGGGAAGCAAAAATCACTGGACTGTAACATATATGTGAAAAATATATTACTACTTCTTTTAATTATTTCTTTTGATCGTCTTTGATCGGAGAGACCTTCCTTTCCCTCCCAGTTTTTTCTTCTCCTGTCTTCAATAACATATCCTTTGTCAGGTGGCCCTTAGCTACCGTTCGATCCTGCGATGTCTTTTCACGGCCTGCATAAAACATTTACATAAAAGTTTCTTTTTTATAAACCTCTACTTTTTTGTGTTGGGAAGTGATGGGAAAAGAATCAGACGGTTTCCATTGTCCCCAGCATACATTACATCCATGCCTATGACCGTTCCGGTGTCCTCGTACTGCCAATTGAGAAGGGCTCGAACCGAAATTGCTTTTGATATTTCCTTTTAAAAAGGCTGACGCAAAAAAACAAAACAAAAAACCCACTAGCCTTTAATAACGGGGTCATCTGAAGGAGCTGACACAGGGAAGTGAACTGCATGGTATCATTCGCAGACGGAGCTAAATAGGATCTGTCAGTCTGATGAAGTGGGAGCACTTAGGGGACAGCGAACTCCTGTCTGAACGTCATTACACGTGACGCCGTTTGTCCCCTACTTGAAAACAGACTTCAGATTGTCAGCTAACATTACTGATATTAGTAACATGCTAACTATTAAACTGTTCGGGACTTCAAATAACGTTTTACTTACTTAGCTGTGCTCTTCTGGTGATTTGGGAGTTTGGTTGCCATGGGAGTAGCTACTAGGCTTTAAATAAATTCATGTGCATTAGCTTGCTGGATTGCAGTTGAGTAGAAAGAGGAGTTTTGTTGTATGTACGGTTTCTGTACTGTACATAGTGTTTTTTCCTGGTTATCGAGCCAGAATCCCTAGACAGTGACCGATGTTAGAGTTCATCAACCCTCTAAACCTTTCCAGAATAAAGCGCTATTCGGACGGGACTAGTTTTACGTGGGGACGTGGAGTAATGCAATTTTACCTCAGGACGTCTGTAATATTAATTGGCCAATTCGCACGGGACAAGACATCTCAGTAAAACTAGCAGAAGTGGGAGGGGTAACTCGCTTTAGGCACCACAGTAACCTCCTTGTCGTCATGTGCATATGACGTTGCTTCGTGTTATCACGTGCGCAAACAGACAACATGGCGCCTCCATGCTTGCAAAACGCGCCAAGGTAATTTTTCCGGACCTTTTTACAGAAGGTAAAAGTCGCCGTAATCTTTACTGACATTAGCCCTATTCGGACGGGATTAGTTCTACGTGGGGACGTGGGGGTAAAGTAATTATTACCAGAGCTTCTCGGTGATTTTAGTCCGTCCTGACCGAATGTGCCATCTCGGTAATCATTACGGACATGTCATTATGTCATTAAAGATTACGCCGACTTTTACCTTCTGTAAAAAGGTCCGGAAAAATGACCTCAGGTAATACTAATCCCGTCCGAATAGACCCGCTGTAAATACGGTAAGTAAGTACCCTAAAATTCCGTCATTTCCTGTTTAAAAGTTTTTGGAGCGTTTTGCAAGCATGGAGGCGCCAAGTTGTCTGTTTGCGCACGTGATAACAGGAAGCGACGTCATACGCACATGACGACAAGGAGGTTACTGTGGTGCGTAAAGCGAGTTACCCCTTCCACTTCTGCTAGTTTTACTGAGATGTCTTGTCCCATGCGAATTGGCCAATTAATATTACAGACGTCCTGAGGTAAAATTGCATTACTCCACGTCCCCACGTAAAACTAATCCCGTCCGAATAGTGCTATTGTCCGTAATGATTACCGAGATGGCACATTCGGACGGGACTAAAATCACCGAGAAGCTCTGGTAATAATTACTTTACCCCCACGTAAAACTAGTCCCGTCCGAATAGTGCTTAAGACTCCACCTGTCCAACATCGATCTTTTGTATTCATTGATGATGGATGGGTGGGTAGATAAACTTGGGTAGTACAAAATGAATGCATTTGTAATACTGAAAAGAGATGTTTACTTATAATTTCTGGAAGGAGTCTCCAGTGTCGGCTCTTTGGAGTAATGGACGCTTAAACTTTCACCAACACAGGAAAATCTGTAAGTGGTAATAGGAAAGTGGAAAATGTTTCACAGACATTCCTCAATATTATTCGCGACTATAAACGGATAAAATAAACCCGCTTGATATAAGAAAGAAATAAACCAACAAACAAAGAACAAAATAAGCTAATCGTCCAGATAACGTCAGGTACAGTAAGGGCTGTTATTTTTACTGACCTAGAGGTTTTTTTCTTGCTTAGGAAGCAGTAATGTTGCTAGCAATGAAGTAGTAATGGATGTTGTTGTTTTTTTTTTTGTAGGCGTAAATGAGCCTGGTGTTTAAAGGGTCCTCGATACCACTACAGAGTTTCCTTTCAGAAGGTGAAATTTCTGCCCCAGTTCAGTTAAGATGCACACACACACTTTGCAGCACATCAGGTTTATCCCTCTATTTGATACGACACCAAAGGTAAAGGTGGTCAGGTGCAGGCAGATTGTGTGTGCTCCACCCCGAAGACACTCAATCAACCCTCACTGCAGGGCATCTTAGCTCCTCTAAGCCCTTCTCACATTTGACCCCTCTCTCTCTTTTTTTACTTTCTTTCATTTTCCTTTCTTCTTCCCTAGTGCTAAACCTTCACATATCCCTTTAAGATTAGTAGTTTGAGCACATGGCCCGATTCACCCCAGTTCATATTATCCCTCCTCCGGCTTTTCCGGCTTTTTTTTCGTTGTTGTTATTGTGCTCACTTCAGGGACAGGACACGTGCCTCGAATGAGTTTCCCAGTGTGTGTTTCCTGCAGATCTGCACGAAACACAGGGTAACAGGGCAAAGTATCGCTTTTTACCAATGAAGTCATTTCCAGAATGTGTTTTCCAAAATCCCCGTGCTGGCTGCCGTTTCCTTAAACCTACTCATTCACGAGACGGCACCTTCCGTGTCTTTCTGTGTCTCTGCATTCATACCTCATCTCAGGGAGCGTTTCTGACGGCAAATGAAACAAACGACCTCCATCACCATCGATGCGGATTTTCCTTGCTTTTTTTTCTTCGCCTTTTGTTTCTCTTGACTTCAAAACACGTTGTGTTCATACTGCTGGCTCTAAATAGGACCAGATGGCTTTAATTCTTTGAATGAAATAATGAGTGACGATAGAAGATAGTTAATAGTGACGATAGTAGATACTAAATCCAAAACATAAAATCACTTGAATCTAAACTTTGTGTCAGTATGAACAAGGAAAAGAAATAGAATAACTACATGTGGCGTTTAAGTGCACAACTTCGGCAGGAAATCGCATCTTTAATTATTCACGTAAACAACATAATTTTAGCGTCATAGTGAAAATAAAAAAAGTCAAATCAGTGAAATTGACACTTTTTAGTGTGTGTATTTATCTACAAATCTTTTATCTTTCAGGTTGTAAATGTTTATGGAAAACAATTACGATTAATACGACTGCACACTAAATTCAGAAATGACCATGATTTATTTTTATTTAGATTTTTCCCCTAATTTAATTTTTTTTTTTACTTCCCCACAACCACCACCTTATCCTAAAACTTTGCGATGAGATTTTTTCGAATTTGCTATCACTTTATTTCGTATAATTCCGAAAAGTTTTTTCACGTTCTGACAATTCTGTTCAATTCATGTCCGTTTTCCTTATAATAGTTAAGAGAAGCATGAAAACACTTTTATCTTTAAAATCATTTTTTTTGTCTCAAAATCGGGTTCAGAATTTAAAAGCTGATGACGTGATGAAAAAAGCTGATGAACATCTTGAAGGATAAACGGATATCTGAATTCTCCGAATCATCTAAAGATGCTGTTTTACGAAGTATGATGCAAATTTCCATTAGTTTTAATTAGATGAAATCGGATTTGCAGATTTAAAAAAGTTCCTAAAAAACAGTCCGTCGTTTAAAACGATCCTATTCACCTGTACCGTGAATTCTCTATGTTAATGTGATTATAGAAATCAGCTCTGCGTTTTGGATCCGTCTGGGGAAAAAAAAAAAAACGGCAACGAAAGACATTGTCCTGACCTTGGAATAGCTGTTCAATAAGCAGGATCGTTCAAGCCTGGCTGATGAGGCAGAGAGAAAGGATGTCGGAGCTGCTTAATATTTACAGCCTGTTGAAGTGAGCGATCGAGTGTTGCAGAGAGAGACGGCGAATAAAGAGCACAGAAGCTCGACTCGAGCTGCGTGCGAAATCGGCGGATGAAAATTTCTCGCTTCTTTTTCCTGACTGAAATGATTTTCCTGACTTGAATTCGAAAGCCTTGAAATTCTTCTTTGCGATAATTGAAAGAGCCGGAGCAGAAAAGTCACGTAGGCTTTTCAGCTGTAAAGCGTGACCGAGTCTGTGCACGGCGCGGCTTCACATTTCTTGTGTTGTCGGAAGCTTTTCTGTGCAACGCGGCCGTAAAGAGTGATTAATTGTCCGACTGCTTTCATCAACAAACATGACTGAATGCTTTTCGGCGTCATTTTGTTAATGTTAATAGTGTTCTGTAACGAATATCACGATACACAACAAAAGCATATTACATTTCAAAGTCAGTAGCTAACATTTTAATCATGAAACCTTGGAGAGAACAGAACCCGTGTTACGTACTTTTTTAAAATTATTTCTTTGCTAAGGCTGTCCTTCATAGATCTCTCTCTCTCTCTCTCTCTCTCTCTCTCTCTCTCTCTCTCTCTCTCTCAATACTGTAATGTTTCCTGAGAGTAGAATGTTTGTTTCTTTTTGGTCTGCACTTTGAAAGACTTATTTTGTAAGATGGACCTTGGAAAACATTTTTAATTAAAAAAAATGTTTGATTTGTCAGAATTACATTGAATGTTTGATTCATGTCTGTATTTGACATGAAATGGCCATTAAAGTTATGAAGTTATGGCAATAAACTTAGACACAAACAAACTGAAATTGAAATATTGAAAATGGTGCAATTGAGTTTTTGCATATATATAGGAAGTATGTTGAGTTTTTGCATATATATATATATATATATTTTTTTTTCATTTTTAGATTTTTTTGGAAACAGGTTTGTTTATTCTCTCAGTTTTTCTGTCAGCAAATGGAAACTTGTCGAACTTCTCGTCAACGGTAATCACAGTTGTAATAAATCAGTTTTTAATAGTATTAATAGGCCTTAAAGCATTTCTTAGACCATGTTGTATTCCTCCAATGGAAGACATTGACCTTGTTGCTATTATTAGAACGACGCAAATCAAACGGCGAAGGCTCAGTGCTGGAAGGTCAGCTCTTAGGGTTCGCATTTCCCAGTTCACGGTTACTTTCTCTGCTCTGATCTATGCCTCTTATCTGTGAGGCCCAGAGCAGGACAGGAGGACAAACAGCCGCCGGCTCGATATGGCCCGAACGTGCCTCACTTGCTCTATTGACGAGTCGTAGCTGCGTGGACAGGATGCCAGCTGCATTGTCTCACAGCGGGTGAACAATGCAGCGCAGGATTTCCTGTCTGTTCTGTCTGCCTGAAAGCCAGCCTCCCTTCATCTCCACCATCACTGCATGCGGACATGAATCACCGAAGCACTTTTTTTCCCTGGTTTACTAACATCTCTCTTAATCATGTTTACTTCCTCTCTTTTTCTCTGTCTCTGTCTCTGTCTCTCTCTCTCTCTCTCTCTTTCTGTCTCTCACTCACACACACACACAAGCTTCTTCCACATCGCTCTAAACTTCCAGGAAAGGACGGCTGGCACTAGCGAGAGGGGGCGGCGTCAGCTGATTGTCCCCCTCCAATCAGATAAGTCCTGATGCAAGTGTTTAGCAGCTGCTAAGATAGGATTGGCGTGCTCGGGGGACCTGTGCGCCAGTAGCGCAGGCAGAGAGTGCAGCATGGCTCGCTGAGAGACCGAGTGAACACGCGCGCATGTGTGTGTGTAGATGTATGTGTGAGAGTGTGAGTGTATGTGAGAGAGAGAGAGAGAGGACGAGCGGACGAGCTTAGTTCCTCGCCAGCATGGACGAGTCCAGCATTCTGAGGAGACGAGGGCTACAGGTAGGAGATGTTTAACTCTGTGTGTGTGTGTGTGTGTGTGTGTGTGTGTGTGTGTGTGTGTGTGTGTGATAATTTGCATGGCACTGTGTGATCCTCAGCCGGGAGTTTTCACAGCTTTGGTGTTAACACTCAGAGGTGCTGCATGAATAGTAATCCAGTGGTGTCGTGAGCTGGTGGTTTGATGGAGTTGCAGATCAGAAAGAGATGCAGGAACGATAAGAAATACACAAACGCTCCAGAGATTCTGCTTTCCACTTCTCAATACGATACAATACTCTGAAGTATTGCACTTAGAAAGCTTTTACAGCACCATTTTAGTTCGAAGCAGAGCAGCTTCATGCGATACCTTGGTAACGTGAACACTGTCATGTGGACCGAGCCTGAGTTCCTGCACTGGACCTTTACTGTGATTCCTGTGCTGCTATAACACTGTGTTCATTCCAGTGTTTCTGCACACGTAATATTGTCTGAACATACAGTATTTACACTGATCTGGTATTTATTGTCTTTCGTGTATTGTCTTGTCATTTTTTGTTTGCACCGTATTTTGTCCCGTACTGTCTTGTCCGTCTTGTTCGTCTCGTCCTGCACCGTTTGCACCAGGTTGCACAGTTGCGCTTTATGTATCTATATAGGACTAACTTACTAAGTCTTTAGCTCTGTCTTCACTGTGTACTGCAACAGCTATATATGGTTGAAATGACAATAAAAGCTTCTTGACTTGACTCTTGTGAACGTGATCCGGGTTTGTGCGTTTACCAACTTTTGTTACTTACAGTACCACAATGCACGTGTAGCATGAGTGACAGGGGAATG
>NC_062543.1:4016473-4073973 GCF_022655615.1 Tachysurus fulvidraco | reverse complement strand
AAGTGCTTTCTCCTGAGACTCTCGCATTTACATTCAAATCACACGCATCGAAACAGAGGTGGGAAAAAAAAAACGTCGTAATGAGGTGAACGTGAAATTGCTTTCTGATTGTGTGTTTTTTTTTGTTTTTTTTTTCCCTCTCAGCAAAAACGAGCACTTAGGACACGTACTGTAAGGCAGGACGCAGCGTTTCTGTTCATCTACATACCTCGTATATTACAAAGGACGCTGTTCGGTCCCGGGTTCAGTAGCGGCCTAATGAATGCGTTGAAGTCGTACGAAGAGAAGAATCGATCTCGTTTATCATCTATATCACTGTTTGTCAGTTAGTGGGTGTTTTTGCTGTGCGTACAATCTTTAAGCGAATGCAGCCTTCGCGGTACGCTCCTGTTATCTCCTGGTATAACAGAAGACACAAATCTTCACAGTGTGACTTTCTGCTTTAGACTGAAGCAGCGTGGAGGTTTGATTTGTATGCACCTCGTGTCATGTGCTGGATATCTGCTCGCTTGGCACAGGGGTTTGTCTTGTGCTAGGAGTTTCAGTGCTTATCCACACATGGTACACACATGCGCACACTCACTCACACGCATGCTATGCCACTATCTGTATTTGTTTAGTGCTCTGTAAATATCAACCTGGGTGTGGCTTACTTTAATGAAATATGAACCATACCATTAAACATCTAAAGCCAGCTGTAGGAGACGGAACTGACCAGAACTGGACTATAAAATGTTTTTTTTTTATAATTATTTTAACGTTTTATTTTTTATTACAAATGTTAACTATTTATTAATCATTACTTATGAATTATTATGATTATTATTTATTCTGAATAATTTACATTTCATTCATTTTATTTTACGGATACATTTTTAAGTAAAATGTTACTGTATTTACAAGACATTCACTACATGATTTCTGATGTTATATCAGGTGTGTTTTCTTTGTAAACACAGACGGAGTCTCGTGCTATACGTCCGACGATATACACGTGATTACACTTCATACACCGTGGGCTTCGTTTGTAAAACTTATACTTACAGGTATCTGAAAAAATATATACAATATAGACTATACAGTATAGTTAAAGATATACAATATAGTTAAAATCGCTTCGTTCAATGCCTTATGTAATAAAAATGGGTGTTCAGTGGGGAGTCAGCCAAATTCTTTTAGTCCAGCCTTAACACACTTTGTGCACGGGTGCAGTTTCATTCAGGAACAGGTTCGAAAGTGTAGAAAAGACATTCTACACAAATATGTGGCAAAGGTTTGGGTAAGACCCGCTGATGATCGGGTGTCCGCAAACGTCTGACCCTATAGTGCATTAGAGTTGTTCTAATATGACATATATCGGTTTCTAATCAGAATGATCATCATGAGATTCTGGACTGGACTGAACCAAAAAATAAATAAAAAATGTGTAAATTTATCACTGACTACCCAAAGATTTCAGCATATTGACATCATTTTGTTACAGTGATAAAGGAACATGACCTTTTCCAGGCAGACGTGGCACAGTCTCCGAGACGGCTGCAGGTCGGCGTGATCCCGTACGATTCCCCCGATTCCCTTCCATAGACTTTAGACATGTCTATATACTCAGCTGTAAATGCTTACAGAATAAATCAACTATTATTTAGTTCTTCCTCAAACCTTTGTAAATGAACACATCTTGTTTTCCCCTGTGCAATTTTCTGTCTTTTGTGCGAGTTTGTATAAAGAACGACAGAAGAAGCATCATGGTTCTTTTTTTTTCTTTCTCTTCTTTCCTGTCTCTCGTCACTTTGAAAAGCAAAGCAAAGCGGGTTACAATTACACCATGGAGAAGAAAGGATGCTGAGGAAAAACAGCATATATTTCCATCCTTTTTATCCAGGATTCCTGTTTAAAATCAGACTGCTTCTAAAACAACAATTGACATAACTGTAATTCTTACCTAGATTTTAGGGAAACTATATAATTAGTTTTATTAGTCTGATGTTTTTAAATCTTCATAATAATCAGAAAAATGAAAGTCGATTGTAGCTCTTGAGTAGAAAAGCAATACACTTTGGATTGGCTATTTAATGTTTTCACTTTTTTTTCCAGTCTTAAGCAAAAAAAAAAAAAAAAAAAAAAGAGAGAGAAAAGACTAGAAAATGACAGGAAGGTGACATATAGCTCAGTTTTCCACCGTGGAGAGAGAGTTCACACTTTCACACGTTCATTTTCACTGCTGTCGCTGGGCTTTGATAAATCCTTCATGTAATCTTGTTTCGCTTTTTAGTTCTGTAAGAAGCTTAGACAGTTTTATCATCTTAGCTAAAGGGTCAGAGTGAATTGCCTACATGGTATAACAAATCACAGTGGATTAGTCTGTGTGGGATTTGTCTATTACATACGTTATGTCATGGGTTAATTATAATGACTTAAAATCATCACATTTATTTGATCAAATTGTGCATATCGTGGTTGAGCTGATCCAAATATTTGGGCTGATTGTGTTTGAGCTGATCGTGATTGTGCTGATCTTGGTTACTCGAGCTGATCATGATTGTGCTGATCGGTATTGTTTTGGCTGATCGTGATTGTGCTGATCAGTATTGTTTGAGCTGATCGTGATTGTGCTGATCTTGGTTACTCGAGCTGATCATGATTGTGCTGATCGGTATTGTTTTGGCTGATCGTGATTGTGCTGATCAGTATTGTTTGAGCTGATCGTGATTGTGCTGATCTTGGTTACTCGAGCTGATCATGATTGTGCTGATCAGTATTGTTTGAGCTGATCAGTATTGTTTGAGCTGATCAGTATTGTTTGAGCTGATCGTGATTGTGCTGATCTTGGTTACTCGAGCTGATCATGATTGTGCTGATCAGTATTGTTTGAGCTGATCAGTATTGTTTGAGCTGATCAGTGTTGTTTGAGCCGATCGTGATTGTGCTGATCTTGGTTACTCTAGCTGACCGGGATTGTGCTGATCAGTATTGTTTGAGCTGATCGTGATTGAGCTGATCAGTGTTGTTTGAGCCGATCGTGATTGAGCTGATCAGTATTGTTTGAGCTGATCGTGATTGAGCTGATCAGTGTTGTTTGAGCTGATCATGATTGAGCTGATCAGTGTTGTTTGAGCTGATCGTGATTGAGCCGATCAGTGTTGTTTGAGCCGATCGTGATTGAGCTGATCAGTATTGTTTGAGCTGATCGTGATTGAGCTGATCAGTGTTGTTTGAGCTGATCAGTGTTGTTTAAGCTGATCGTGATTGTGCTGATCAGTATTGTTTGAGCTGATCGTGATTACGCTGATCTTGATTACTTGAGCTGATCATGATTGTGCTGATCAGTATTGTTTGCGCTGATCGCGATTGTGCTGATCATAATTGAGCTAGTTGTGTTTGAGCTAGTTGTGATCATTTCATCTGATTGTATCTGATTATAAATATCTGACCTAACGGGATTTACTGAAGCTGATTGGCGAGTAAAACAGTCATTTTAGCTAATCTAAGTCATCCTAAATAAATGGGATCATTTCAGATAAACCGTCAGTTCAAATAACCATGATCAGTACAAAAAAGGTAGAGCCGAGTTTATTTAAGCTGATCACGTTTATTTGAACTGATTGTGTTCATTTTTGATGGACACAATCATTTGTGTTCATCGTATTTAGTAAACATTTAATAATCATGTTTATTTGATTAATTGATTCATTGGAACCGATTCTAATTAGTGAAGCCGTTTATTTGCGCTGATTGCGATTTTTCAGCTGATCATGATTCTTTAAACTAATTGCGATTATTTGAGGTGATTGGGATTTTTTTCTTTAGCTGGATGCACTATTTCGTTTATTCTGACGCAGGAAACTTCAGTTTTAATTTTGGCTTTATCGTCTTTTATTTGAGCGACTTGTCCTCTCTCGTGTCTTGCTGTTAATATCACTTTTTAAAAACCATCCTATAAAATGAGTTAATTCGTATGAAGTGCGTCTGCCAATTACTCTGAATTGTTTCTGTTTTATTGACCCAAGAGGCTGTCACTTCCCTGATAGCTTTGTGTTGGCAGCAGAAGGACACAAAGGGTCTTATCAGTCATCTTAATGTAGACATGACTACCCTTTGTCCACAGGGTCACTGCTCTGTCCTTGGGGGCTTCTCATAAAAGGAAGATGCTGTCGATACCCTGATGGTCTGTTCTCTATCTTACAGCGGTCTGAACTAATCTAAGCAGCTCATAGGGATATCACACAAGTCAGCACTTTGCTAGACTGAGGCTAATGCACGTTTAATCGTGCATTACAACCGAGCAGCTTGGCTTGTTAACTAGCAAGGGGTCGTAGAAAAAGCGTGCATCATTAGATGCATGTTTCAGCGTTGTTTATTTTGATTAGTCTGTCGTTTTGGTGGGTTAGAGCAGATTTCAAATCTGGCAGTATGGAACAAATATGGAACCATTTAATTCAGTTTGTTTAGCATTATTTTTGAAATTGTCACTTTAATGATGATCCCTTATATGTTAAATGCAATATGCTTCATTGAATGCAATAAGACAGATCAAATATTGGAACCAAATACAATATGAACACTAGATACACACACACAAATAAATCCCACGTTCGCTTTGAAACCTGAATTTCAAGAAGAATCCCTTCCCATTTTCTCACTTTCTTATTATATTATATATATATATATTCAAATGGCAGAAAGAAAAAGCTTCCTTTTCGTATGAAGTGTATATTCATTTATAATTAAGACGTATCATGGACAATGAAAATGAATATCCAGCAGAAGAAATTCGAAGGGCCACAGGCCCTCCAAAAAGTAGATCTCTGGGATAATCTGAGTCTCTTAAATAAGGCGACACAAAGAAATGGCACCGTACTGAACGAGACTTCTGACTTACTATCATAAGAATTATTCTACGAAAAGCAGTTCATGCACCGTTTCAGTATAATAGATCCTCCTCTCCTGTCAGGGCTATGGTTCCCCCCCACTGAACAGCCTTGTTTTCTCTTGCAGCTCAGAATATAAATCACTTTGTGAGCGTCGGTGAACAATCGTATAGCTTGCTTGGATCTCTTTTTTCTTTGAATTTAACAGTGTGACTGGGATCTCTGGGAATGTCTGCTTTTGAAATTGTGTCTTGCCTGATTTATCGACGAAAAACATCTGCGCTTGTTTCTCGTGTAGTTTTTCATTACATCCGTTGTCCTCTACTTCGGAGACCCTCGCGGCAACATACTCTCATCTCCCAGTCTTATTATTTACATTTAAACAATACACGAATCGAGTAAGGATGTACGGAAATCTTTCCCATTCCTTATCAGCTTTTCCGTTCTGACCTCCAAAACAAAGGGAAGCCTGATGAGTTCCCATCATTCGGCATGATCGTAAATTTGTCCGTTCTGGGTTTCATTTTTCTCATCACAGGTTCACAGCAGGGTTCCAGTGGTGACGTAACACCCTTTATGACGTAAGCCCTTTATGACTGCTCGTGTCAACCTACATGAACATTTATATACAATAGTTTAATTCAACATGAGCCAGATGTCATAACAGGCTACATTTTTATTGAATGAGTATGAGGTGAAAGAATATTGTGATAGCAGTATTTGTGGTGACATAATGCCTGCATAAGCCCTTCATGACTGCTCAGGTCAACCTACACAAACATTTATATCTTCTTCATCTTCTACTTTTGACTTTTCCCGATAGGGGTCCCCACAGTGAATCATCTGTTTCCACCTAACTCCATCCTCAGCATTCTTTACTCTCGCACCAATTACCTTCATGTCCTCATTTAAGACGTCCATATATCCCCTCTTTGTCCTTCTTCTTGACCTCTTAACTAGTAGCTCCATCTCCAGCATCCTTCTACCAACATAACAATCTCCTTCCTCTGTACATGTCCAAATCGCCTCTCTGACCTTGTCCCCAAAACAGCCAACCTGAACTGTCCCTCTGATGTGCTCCTAACTAATCCTGTCCATCCTCGTCACTCCTAAAGAGAACCTCAACATCCTCATCTCTGCTACCTCCATCTCTGTCTCATGTCTTTTCCTCACTGCTACAGTCTCTAACCCATACAACAGAGCTACTGTCTTCTACACCTTTCCTTCGATTCTTGCCGACACTCTTCAGTCACACAACACTACATAAACATTTATATATAATGAATATGTAATGCTTTAATTCAACAGGTGTCAGAGGTCATAACAGGCTACATTGTAAGTCTAAGTGAATGTGGATGGGGATAAGGAACATTGGTTACATCCTCACCATTATAAGACCATCACCATTCGGTCGTACCTTAAGCGTACTAAGTTACGTCAGTTATTATGTCATCCTAATGTCACTTGAATCGGGAGTCAGAAATGTTATGTAAACTCCAGATTTAATAAAGGCAGGCTTTATGGAGGTTGATGCCTGATGGAATACACAGTATAAATGTTTCTGTAGTCTTATGTCAGCTGTAATAAAAGGCTTCTGCAGTTGACATCTCACTTTATGATAACTCATTTTTAATGACTTTCTAAAGTCTAAACATATGAGCTCTTCCTCATATGTTTCACAAGCATATCCTGTTAAGTGACTAATAACCAGAGTCATATGTTCAGTCTTGACGTTTTCTCAGCACATAGATTCGTCTCAGTGGTTAGATGTTTATTCACGGTGTGTTGCTCTGCCTGAGTCTGTTATCTCGATCACACCATCTCGCCCTGCATCCTGCTGCGCTCTTTTACTCGTTCTGTCTCATTACATTTAAATTGTGCTAGTCTGCTCACTGCGCACTTATGTGATGGCACCATATGGAGTAGCTGGAGGTAGAAAGCGTGCATCAGGACTTTTTCAGCGCTTGTTAGAAAGCTGTAGCAGCACGCAGGATTCCAAAGCTCAGACAATACACTCTTTCTAGGAACATTCTGGAAAAAACAGATACTATGTGTGCTTATTATTATTATTATTATTATTATTATTATTATTATTATTCTCTCTCATACTTTCATACACTTAATGCCTCTGATAGTCAGATGACTTAAAACGGGGATGAAACTACTATCTAATATTTTCATTCTTTCTCTTCACCCGTGTATAATTTAACAGCTTTCTGCATTTCCTGTAGCCTCATGGTTTCCCTGGGGTCCTGTTCCAATCCTAGAGGCTGCTTTAGGAATTTATTACAAAAGCGCCCTCTGCTGGAGATAAAAGTAAACAAAATCACTTTTGAATATATATGTACTGTAGGTGAATTGAAAGAGACCAAATAAGTAGAATTTGGTTTAAAAAAACAAACAAAAACATGACGGCAGATTAATTTTGGTGCTGTACGATTTACTGTATATGACAGCTTATAACATTTCTATGAATATCTATGACATATCACAGCTCCTTAATGACTTTCTGTATATACAGTACATATGCACTTGGTAGAAACGTCAAGCATTATGCGATGACACGTGGATGAATTTAACACAGATGGTTATTACACTGTTATAATAGGCTTATGTAGAATTGTGTCAGCTTTATGCATTATTTCTCTTTTTCTATAAATACCTTTGACAATCACGAGCGTTTGGATATATATTTTTTTGACCCTTAGGTAATGTAAGGTTTAGATGAGAGCTTATAACATTTTTATGAATATCTAAGGTCCAGGATTATAAAATAAATATAAATCCTGTATATTGGTGTATTACTGGCACTTGGTGAATATATGTATATAAAAACACACACACACACACACACACACACACACACACACACACACACACACACACTGCATAACTTCTTTGCTTCATGACTTTAATAGTCCTTGACTTTGTATCTTTGTCTTATTTTGGAGTTTATGGGAAAATGGGTCACCTCTTTGAACCAAAGAGCCCGAGCAGTGAAGTCATAGCAGGCTGTGAATAGTGATGTGTGTGAGTGTGTCTAGATTGTATTGTTGTATTCACGGTTCGAGCTCAGGGTTAAAAAGCTCTCTGTCCATTCAGAGACACCAGCATTAAAAAAAACTTCCCACGCTTCCAACAGCACAGTTTAGTTAACAGCACTTCCTCTAACGACTTAAATGTGCTTGAACTGTAGAATCCTACGTTTCAACTCAACTCCACCTTCTCCTTTTTCTCTCTCTCTTTTTACAGAAGGAGCTCAGTCTGCCCAGGAGAGGGAGCTTGTAAGTAAACACTCTCATTGTGTCCTTGCGCTTGTTATGTGCCACAACCAGAAACCGAGTTATACACAGTTCATGTAGAAACATCATCCTGACTCAATGGTTTCATTCTAATCCTTATACTGCGTAAATGTTTTGAAGTCTGATCCTTTTAATATACGTCGAATCTCACGTCTCAAAACTCACAGGCAAACAAAACCACAAAACTGTTTACCAGTCCGACGTCAATGACATTCTGACGTCATTGTTTAATATTAATGTTATATGATCCATTTTACTCTAATAGTCAGGTATCGTTACACATACTGTCAAAAATTATGTTTACAGGTGTGTTTGTGACGATACAAACGTTGTTCGATCATGTAACTATATTTACCTTATGTTTAAAAAAGGCCACTGTACATACATGGTAAAATTACAGACATGGCAACCCTAACTGCCTAATTGTGAATATCGATCCCAAAAAAACATTTTTGGGATTTTTAATGATGATTCTAGACTGAATGTCTTCTGAGCTGTATGGAAATCTTCACTAATTCTATATTATTGTTATTCTGTATTATCTCAAAAGCATCTCGTCCGCTGAACGTTCGCACGGTCGCACAACATTTCACCCGGGTTGCTTTTTTTTTTTTTTTTTTTTTTATCTCTTCTGTATCTGTCTCATTCTGAGCAGTGTTGGTTTTCCTGTGGAGAATTTGTAGGGTTCGTGTCAAGCCATCGCTCACTAAAGTTGGCGTCGCTGCTGTTTTTTGCTTCTTCACACTAGCTTTAGCCTTCGAGGCTCTCTGGCTCTTGTTGTCACACCTAGCCTTGGATTTTGGCAGCTTCTGTCCATTTCTTCCTTTAGCACATGAGATTCCAGCCTGCGGCCTGCCATCTGGAGGAGCTGCCTGGCTTATAATTGATGACCGCTAATAAAAAGCTCCCACACACACACACACACACTTGAAGCCTTATCCTGAATCATAGTTACATGCGGTTGTTATTGGGATGTGTAAGATAACAGCCTCTGTTAAGGAAACGTGTATACAGAAGGTTTTAATACGGAGCTTTAACCTCTTTAGAAGGAAGTTCGGCTTGTAGACGTCTGGGAAGTCGTCCAACAAAAGGATATGATCCAGGGGAAGATTGGCAGGCTTTATAAACACATGCTGCTGACATCGGATCTCATGTAAACAATATTGCATTTCCGTTCAGGGTTTAATCAGATTTAACTGTTTGGTTGTAAGTTTTAGACGAATTAAATCCTGGTTTCTTGTGTAGTTCGAGAAAAATCTGGCTTTCGTCATGCGGAATATGAAGTCAGGGTCTGACATGGGTGGAAAAAAGTGTAAAAAATCCAAACCTGGCATTGGGATGATTCTGTTTATGACACCATGATGATGACTGATCATTTGTCCCAGTTATAATTTTTCTCTTTATTCATTTGAGCTAATATGAAGTCATCCATGGTTTATTCACAGACTTACAGCACCGTAGCTGACTACCATCCAGATGGCATGCGGGCTGAGAGGAGCTTTATAGATAGACCTGGAAATGGTGCAAACTGTCAATCATCTGTCAGAAATGTCACTTTATTTTAAGCATCGAGTGCCCGAGTTTCTTCATCTTGTTAAATTTCCATATTCTTGTGGCTTTAAATTAAAGCCAAATGTAATAAAGCAGACACAATGAAATTATGATGTAACGGTTAGTAAATAAAATCAAAATTCAGTATCGAAAACGTTTTCATTTTATTTAAAATACGAGTCAAATGCGCAGAGAAGAAATCACTGTATGTTGTATCTGTCTGGTCATCCATGTGCTCACAGAACAATAGACTGGATTTAACGTACTTCCATTTTGTTTGTCAACTCTTAGTGTCTTGAAGTGAAGAAGAAAAGCTGGAGGTAGCAAAAACTTTTGGACTGTTTTATTAAACGTGACAGAAAATGAATAAAGAAAAGAAACCGATAGACACTTTGTTACAAAGTCTTAGCGTAAAGTGTTTCTCCTAGTGACGGAATTGGAAGAAAAATCTTATAAATGTGGGCGTTTTCCCTTAAAATGAAAGAGAAGATCCCAGTAAAGGTAAAAGTTATTTGTAAAGCATCTCAACCCTTAAAACAGCTAATAAGGTCAAAAAGTCCTAGGAGTAGTGAGGAGGACATTTAAGAGGATCAAGAGTTTCTTTATCGGAGGAAAAAATGGCTGAAAGCTGAAGAGGGAGAAGGAATGTGTTGTATATAATATTTAATAATGATAGTGAGTTAATAAGTTGATACAGATTAGATCGTGTAGGGATTATTTTAGTCACCAGACATATTAGAGATAACAGATTTATATATAGATTGATAAGAGTTTTCTTAATTTTCATGACTATGAAAATTGTAGATTCACACTGAAGGCATCAAAACTATGAATTAACACGTGTGGAATTATATACGTACATAACAAAAAAGTGTGAAAGAAAAATGACCCCAAACACACCTCCAGGCTGTGTAAGGGCTATTTGACCATGAAGGAGAGTGATGTGATTCTGCGCCAGATGACCCGGCCTCCACAGTCACCGGACCTGAACCCGATCGAGATGGTTTGGGGTGAACTGGACCGCAGAGTGAAGGCAAAAGGGCCAACAAGTGCTAAGCATCTCTGGGAACTCCTTCAAGACTGTTGGAAGACCATTTCAGGTGACGACCTCTTGAAGCTCATCGAGAGAATGCCGAGAGTGTGCAAAGCAGTAATCAAAGCAAAAGGTGGCGACTTTGAAGAACCTAGAATATGACATATGTTCAGTTGTTTCACACTTTTTTTTGTTATGAACTAAATGGTTCTCTTTGAATGAAAAGGTGTGTCCAAACTTTTGGTCTGTACTGTATATGAGAGATACTCTTAACATCTCTAAAATCCCACAGATCAGGTCATGAACGTAATCAATACACGATATAGACTCAGATATCTTAACATAGAGACAAAGTGAAGGTTTATAATAGACCCTTTTTGTTTTTATTAGACAACCAATCACAGTCCTCAAAAGAATATCACCTAGTAACAGGTTAAGCCCCGCCTCCTCTCTAAGATAAAAGCTGTTGTATTTTCCTTCTTATTTATTTATCGGTCAATTATTCGTCGTGAATCACTCTGAAGATGATTACCAGTTAGTCATTTAACTAAATTAGGAGCTCTCTGAGATCATTCTGAGACTCTTTATTAAATACAAGCTCTGATTTATAATAAGTGGTAAATTGTAATATAAGAGAAATATCTGAGAACAAAGGAAGCTTCTAGATACGAGTAGTTATGTATGGGCTTCACATCACACCTAAATCTTGATTATTTTCCTGTGACATCACTCCCTAACAGCTTTTATTCCGTACTCGAATGCCGGTTATAAATAAACATGAACATGAGCTGTTGCATATTTTATCGTGGGCTACAGGCACAGTTCAGCCGGAGCGGAATCCAGTGATGAAGAAAACAAGGCTCTGTTAAAAGCCTGTCTTTTTGATTCATCTCAGATTTAAACAGTAAAATCAAGGCATTGTTTGAGCTGAATTGCTTCTGAACTAAGGGGAAAGTGTTTGGGGTCGAGTCTGTTTTCTGAAATCGTTCCTTGTGAGATCCTGACTGTAGGAGCAGGCTTTATAGCGAGCTTTAAATAAAATCTTTGTCCACACTGTTGCCTTGAGATCCACACCTGTTGGAGCGAAAGCCGCTTCACGCCGATGGGATCTATTACCGTGGACAGATTAGTGCTAGAAATGTCATGCCAAGACCTGAGAGAGCTTCCAAACATGTTTGTTACCAGATATTGACAGCATGAAATCTTAAAAACATGTCGAATCTGTCAGATGATGTACACGGATACACACGTAGTTCATTTTTCTTTTTATGACACAGATTCCCGTATTTATTTAAACTATTGTTTTAAGTTTCTTTACTAAATCTACTTCTTTACAAAATATAGTATATAACAGGATATAATCCAAACACAGAATTTTCACCGTTCACTTTTGATGGACGTGTAAATTTTTTTTTTGTTTTGTTTTGTTTTGCGTTTATCTAAAATCAGTCCGACGGGTTTGTTTTACCTTTTAGATATTTACTACCGAAGTCTGTCTATTTTTAGGGCAACGTTATTATCGCTGACTTGGAGTCATGCTGTGGATTAGATCATGAAGAAGAGCTAGATCCACCATGTTGACTAAAATGCCATGGTTCACTCAGTGGGTGGGGCTTAGCACCACAGGCATCGCACATATGGGTGGAAGGAAAAGAAATCTGACCAAAAATCAAACCCAAACTAGAATCCAGAAGCCTTTGAATTGGTATAAAACGTGAGTCGTCAGCCGTATGTGGTGTTCTGAAGGCAGAACTGCATTTCATGTAGTTTCCAGTCAGCTGAAGCTGAAAGTGTTGACAGATTCACTTCATTATAGGCAGACCTTCAAATAGACCATTTTTTTTTCTTGTGACCGTCCCAGAAACGCTCTTAAATGGCATTCTTAATTGTCCCAAGGCACTCATTACTGTCCCAAATCCCAAACTGTGTCCTGTGTCCTTTTAAAAAATGTCACTGCGAGACAACACAGACACAGGTTTCATGGAGGCACAGTGTGTTTCTCCAGAATCTACTATGAAAATGACTGAATGCATTTGATTTATTATCTGAGGGGGGAAAAGTGAAAAAGATGTAGAAGTGTGTAATATCAAAGTTGGAGGAAGGTCTGCCTCAGAACTGCCTCAGTTTTAAGGTAATGGAAATGTCCAGAATTTATTTAGCACTTCATTCAATAAAGCTTGTGTGTGTGTGTGTGTGTGTGTGTGTGTGTGTGTGTGTGTGTGTGTGTGTGTGTGTGTGTGTGTGTGTTTACATACAAGAAATGTAGAGCTCTATTTTGTATACTTTTTCATACAGCTAGCCAAGATAACACAAACTAGCTAACCATTAATAGTAAATATCCAGAAAATCTTGTTGTGGTGCTAAGCTTGTATTGTTAGCTAGCTGTAGTGAACACAGACTGGCTAAACAAATAAAACGCAGAGGCATTGATTCACTACATAGTGAGTACACTGATGTTTTGTGCTAATACAACTGGCTAGCATAACAAGAAGGACCTTTTCTTTTTTTTATATATATATTAGCCAGAATAGCAAGAAGGATAATTGCTTAGAAAAATCATGTTGAACTAAATGACAGGTTTTCTAGAATTTTCTGTCAACCATGAACTGTAAAAAAAACCAAAGTCTTTGTTGTTATGCTAAGCAAATATTTGTCTTGGTTTGAATGAGAATCTAAACGATTCATTAATTCAGTTTTTCTGCATTACATGGTGAATACACTGCCATAACTGCTAACATTAGCGAGAATAGCAAGAAGGATAATTGCTTAGCAAAATCATGTTGAACTAAATGACAGGTTTTCTAGAATTTTCTGCTCACTAAATCCCCAAATCCATTGGGATTAAGGCACCAGATCACTCCAATTACCTTTGCCCTGCTAAACTGGGGTCTTATGTAAAAACAAATAAAGCCACGTGACATTTCATCTCATCTCATTTTGGTCCTGAGCCTGAGAAATGTTTGTAGAGGGTTAGAATTGGTCCTGTGGCACAAAAGATGGCATTGAAATGCAAATGAATGTTTTGGTGGAAGCTGTAGCCGGAATGATCCACACGCTGATGAGCGCAGGAAATAAAGACAGCGGGATGACAATCTAAAAACCCAGTGTTGTGTGAGGCATCATTGATGAGGTCTAGTGTAGTCTAGTGTAAAGGAGATAAAAATCCATACTCTGTGTTTGGCTCTGCTGACGTAAGGGTCTTCCACCGGTGGAGGAGGGGCGCTGGAACCCAGGCATGCATGTTTGTGTATGGTGGAGAGAACGTGTGAGCGGCAGAGGGATGGGAGGAGAAAGAGAGCCATTGTCCAGCCTCTTAGTGCTCCACAGGCGACCGAGGATCACATCTGACAGCTAGGGTTAGAAGTCTAAGGACAGGGGAGAAGAAGAGAAAAAAATCGCCAGCCGTTTTCTCGTCCCTGTTTAACGTGACGTGAGTTCCTGCGAAAAAAATATCATGTGCACAATAGATCAATCGAGTCTAGCACAGCCATGAAAGCCCAGCGGGAGAGGTTAAGGATTCCAGGCTTGACACTCGAGTGAGTATTTCCTCTCTTTTGTGTTTACTGCGTCGTCTTCGTTTACACGGAGCACGGTCGAGAGGTGCAGCATTACCACAGCAGCAGCTTCTGCAGTATGCCCTAAGAGAAGAGCAACAGAATAAAGCTAATCAAGGTTTGTTGTGTTGAAACTGAGCTCAGATCAGTTTTAGGATTCGCTCATGTCATAGGGTGTGTGATGGAGGACCTGATCCTGGATCAGAGAGAATCAGAGCTGTGTTTGTAAATGAACATTAGAGATCTGCAGCTTTAGAACCTGCCAGCTTGCCTGTCTGTTTGCATGATGATGTGACGTACAAAGATATGGCTCCTGTTACCATCGCCGTAATTCACTCTATGATGATGCGTAGCCCAAACGTCCGAATTACCCTTGCAGAGACCCGATCGGTATGGTGTTAAATCCGTCCCATCTCATATTTACCATGCTCTCTTATTTCTTATTCTTTATCCCCGTCTCAGGGACTTGTCATTTTTATTATTATTATTATTATTATTATTATTATTATTTTAATCTTATTTTCTTCAGAGAGGTCACGGCAAGCACATGTTTACATCTGCTGTAGCTGATTGTGTTGCATCACCACCAGTGTTGCTAAGCACACCATGCATGCTTATCTCCTGACATGTCAGTTCAGCACTCAGGTGACGTGATTGCTATAGCTTATCAATGGTCTTCTGCACCAGCAGCAATGTATTAATGCACCCGAAGGCCATCAAAAGCAGCCCGGGGCCAGGAAATTTTGGAGGTCATGTTCTGGTGTTTGTTTAATGCAGTATGGAGCATGTGTAGGTTCTGTTTGTACGGACTAATACTGATAGATTATGGTATTGGAGACATAATGGAAATAAAACCTGGAGAAGGTTTCTCATTGGGGTAGAATTTTGTCTGGATCCAAGCTCTTAAAAAAAAAAATAAAAAAGGGACAGTCCATGCTGCTCTGTGGTAATGTCTGTAATTCTGTGTAGATGTTTCCAGACGATCAGAACGTTTCAGGCACGTCTAGATTTTTGAAATGGTTTATTATCTCAAAATGGTGGACGATCTGCCCGGTTCACCTCCGACGACGACAACCTCAGAAGCACGTTGCAGAACTTTTGCCCGAAGCGTCCTGTTTCTCTAGAAACGCTGTGCACTACGCTCAAATGTCACAACATCTACACTGCAGTTACTTAATGGATTCTTCTTCAGAGTTATTAATGTACTGTGGGGCGCAAAATTCTGAGGCCGTTAGTTAAAATGTTTGGTTTTTTTTGTTTTTTTGGTAAATTACAAATGTTTGCATCCAGATTGAAATGATATTATTAGTCCCAACTTTTGCTTAAATGACAACGAGAGCTTTTCACGGACTCCATACATTTTGCGTAAAATATCACGCACGGCGTCGGACGAGATCAGACTTGAGGATAATCTGATCTTTTGTTAAAGATGTGAAAGATTTCAGATTCCCAGATTTTGAATGTGGCCTCAGATTTTTGGAGCCTATTTTATATCCGGTACTAAAAGAGACTCAAGATAATAGTTTGTTAATGTACTTACAGTACTTGCAGGTTTAGTTTGATGCTGTTTGCACTTTTAGGGGAAGAAATATTCAAATCTTTTTCTCTTTGTCTCTCTGTGAGAACCGTTTAAGGTTCTATCTAGAACCCTATAGCATGATTTGGGCTCTAAGTCAAACTTCTTTACAAGGTTAAGAACATTTATCTAGGCAAAGGCCAAAGAATCCTGGAGTTTTCCTCTGAGAGTGTAAACTGTGCCTGTCCTCGTCTCTGGGACATGACTGTTATTTTTTGATATGTACAGTATATTTCATTCGGATACGTGGACAACATGTAAACAAATTGAAACCGATTTTAAATTGTAGTTTTAAAGTACACTATGGATCAAGACAGGGAAAAGTTTGTGTAGCGTAGTCCGATCTGTGAGGTCGTACTTTGGTTCAGCATTTACGAAACGTGATTTGACTTGCAGCCTCACTCCAAGAAGCTTGAGCCCGACTCCCACAAGTCCATGCAGCCCGTGCAGCCCGCTACACGCCTTCCATTTTTGGAGGTAAGAGCATGCTTCTTCGACATCTTGTTTTTCACGAGCCGAAAGGTTTCACGCACTGATGTTTACTCTCTGGGTAAAAATTTTTAACACTAAACGGCAGTAACGTTTAATTTTTAAATTTTTTTTCCCCTAAAAGCTTTTCTGTAATTTCATAGAAAGGGAATGGTGGGCTTATATAACGCGCTCAGCTTTTGTGTCGGCCCTCTTTCAAGTGCAAAATAGGATTTGTGGCTGAATCGAGTAGCGGATGGAGAAAATGAGGTCAGACCGAATCTTAAGAAAAAGAAAGCCATTCTGGGGGAAAAAAAAAATCTGGGTTTTTAAAAGATGCTGTTTTTGGAAATTGTAAAGCAATGAGATGTTTGACTTTAATTTAAACGGAATAAAGCGGGACTGGAAATGGATTTCCTGCTTTCTCGCAAGATCAAACAATACTGCTTTTGATGGGTGGGTAAAATTTTCAGCACAGACATTTGAAATGGTCGGAGATTCCATTGGTCATTAATAAATTAATAATCTGACTGCTTTGTGTCTGATTTATCAGACACGGTTTGATCATCAGACCGACGTGCCGAGTCGGTTTCTTCCCCAGAACCCCACACTCCTTAATGAAGCCTGAAACGGAAGCCTGTGACATCCCCTCACCGTTCAGTAGTAATTCCTCTCGTGTGTATCTGAAAAAGAGAAATAAGCTGTTGAGCCATTTTATGTTCTAATTAATTCAGGATTGCGGTAAACATTTGACAAACGTCTGTATCTTGTGAGAGCTCTTGAGTTTGTGTACATTTCAGTACTTCTGTATACCTCGATTGATCAGCCGTGGGATATCACGAAACGAAGCTCGTCTCAGATGTACACTCGAGACCTCCTGTGATCAATAGCGATTGTTGGAGTCCAATCAGCGGTAATACATAAAGAGGAAAGAAACCAAGGTTTCTGTTCATTACTGCGACTGAAGAAGAATAAAATATGCCTGCAAAAGCGAAGGCATAATAAATCAGCATGTCCGTGATATTTTGGGTGTTATATTAAAATTGTCATATAGCTAGTCCTTGTTTTAGGATAACTACCAGGCAACAGATAGATCAACACCACACAACAAAGGATAAGGGCAATGAACAATAAAAGCATCACTTTGCCACAGTTGTTTTACATTTATTTACATTTGAGAGATGCCCTTATCCTGAGTGCCTTGTTCAAGGGCCCATGCAGTGGCCGCTTGCTGTCATGGGATCACAATCTTCTGATATATAGTTTAGCAAACTCTCTCTCTCTCTCACTCTCTCATTTTCTACCGCTTATCTGAACTACCTCGGGTCACGGGGAGCCTATGCCCATCTCAGGTGTCATCGGGCATCGAGGCAGGATACACCCTGGATGGAGTGCCAACCCATCGCAGGGCAGTTTAGCAAACTAATAAACATAATGTTGGGAATTGTACCAATATCTTTGAGAATCTCGTCTGTCATATCGTCCGACTCTTCCTCGGACTATCTACGGCTAAATGCAGCGATTGCGTTTTATTGCCAATCTTCACAGTAATTCACGGCATTATACAGAAGTAAAGCGGAGACTCTCTGATTCAGATCTCTGCGGGTGCCTTTAATTCATCCTCTCTTAATGGGGGCACAGAAACAGTGCTCTCCTATCTAGAGCACAGGCTGCTACATAGGACCCTTTGGGACATGGCAACCAAGAAGGAGATTAGGCCTGATGCTGGTGCTAAAATCAGCAAAGATAAAGAACCCGAGCTGCGGAATGGACTTTGGTCTGCGTGTTAGGTGACTGGCTACTTTATGATCTGTGTGTGATGTCAAATGTCATCGATATGACCTGAATCTCTCTTATAAATGCTCAGTGATCGTGTTGGCCGTCTGTCAGATTTGAGATACGTGGCTGTTGCGAGAGTCTGATCCATTTCAACGCTATATGTGGCAAATGTTGATAAGAGCATTTGGCTAATGCTTTTATCCAAAATGTATTCCACCCAACCTGAAACCATGACGACTCACGATGTCTTGCTTACTCGTCACTAATCGCTTTACCTCTGAAATACATGAACACGATGAAACATGATGAAATGTCATCACAAGATGTACCACAAGCTGGAAATCGGTGACGTCGACATCGTGAAGCTCGTAACCAAATAAGTATAGAATAGGTATCAGATCCTCTTTGATTTCTGACTCATGGGAAAACTTTTACCCCATTAAACACCTTTGGGATGAATTGGAATTCTAACTTTGTTACCAGACCTTCTTGCCTGACATCAATGCCTGACCTTGCTAATGCTCTTGTGGCTAAATGGGCAGTTCAATTCCCACAGCCACACACCATTGTGAAAGCCTTCCAGAAGAGTTGGGGTTATTAAAGTGACAAAAAAAAGGGAATAAATCTGGAATGCCGTGTTTATCCATGATGGATAAAAGGGTGTGTTTGTCAGGTGTTCATGTACTTTTGGCTATGATGTGAAATACTGTAGAGCTGGTTTTCTTCACCCTTTCCAATGAAGGTAGGGAGATAACAGAAGATTGGGACCTAAAGGTAACCATTTGAGAAGCAACGAATTTCCATTTCAGACAAGCTTCAAAGCAGCAGCTTGATAAGCCGAGTAAAGCCAGATGGGGAATACTGATGATGCAGTCCTGCCCTGACTCATTCGCCACTCCTCCCCATCTCTTCTGTCTCCTCACTCCCAAGCAGGATGTGAAGTGCTAGATCCCTGTTACTTGAAATCATCTGGGTTTGAGCTGTGTGAGGAGGAAAAGCAGCAAGCTCTTTGCTGTGGTATGGAAAGCAAATCGTTCTACTATAATTGGTGTTACATGTATCTTTTGTTTTTGGAATGGCAAACTGTTCAGAGGTAAAGGCAAGCAAACCGTTCCGCTGTCTGCTCTGAACATTCGGTTTGAAGAACAGACAATCTGCTTCACAGCATACAGCTTCCTCAGCTAAGATAAGATGTGCCCGGACACGTGTCTGCGAGCGGTGGGGTTATGCTAAAAAAAGGCTAACTGGAACGCTAGCAGTGGAGTTTTGACACTGTTCTTCACTCAGATTTGTGTGTGTCCAGCTCGATGTCCAGCTCAAGCTTCTTCTTACCTCACCTTCTTAATGGATGCTATCTACAAAGGTTACAAAGGTAAATCAAGGGAACGGGGCTTGATGTTTGAGCACTATTTGTGTTCAATTTTATCTCTATGAGAGATACGAGGTACCTTCTTTATTCTACTCTATTATCAAATGCTTAAGTGCACACCCTGGGTCAGTTCTTGGGTCATTTGACAGTCAATGTTGGATTGCCATTTGTTTGTTTTATTAAAAATATTAATCAGTCAAACCTTCTTGCTTTCATGTACAAAAATAATTTAGTTGTTTTGATTTGATTTGTCAGTTTTAAAGCTATCCACGTGATGCTCTGGACCGAGAAGATGCCGTTATCTAATGCAGTGAATTTTGAATTAATGTTAGTGTTCAACCCTGTGAGTAAGTGGCTAGAATCCTCATTTTGCTTGAATCTCGAACTCACGCTTGAAGCTTGGGTTCGTATGAAGCTTTGGTTCACTTGATGTTTGGGGTAAATCTTGAGCTCACTTGAAGCTTGGATTCAGGTCAATCTCAGGTTTTCACGATGCACGGGTTCATTGGAAACTTGGGTTTTCTTGAAGTGTGGGTTCACATGAAGCTGGAGTTTGCTTGAGAAACTACAAACTACTGGGTCAAAAAGAACGAGAGGTCAAAATCTTGTTAAAAGAAATCTTATTAAAGACTCTAAAGCCGCCTTCACACCGCACACGACAAACGACCGCCGATAAACCGAGAGACATTTCCTATGGAGAGTCGCAAAGTCGCTGCGTGAGGTGCCGACCATCTGCGGATCCGTAATTTTCGGATCCGTTTTGAGCGTCGGATCCGTTAAAAAAATTTTTACTTGTGTGACTACACCGCATCCGATATGTCGAACCGGATGTGATGTATTCCAATGTTGTCCAATCAGGATCGTGTGCGCGAGGTGATAAGAATTATTAAAAAGTATTCATATAAACTTTAGTAATTTTTAAACTTTATCAAAAACAAACTTTTTGTTTTAAATACATCGTTATTGATAAAAAAAGTAATACATTATTAATATTTATATTGTATTATTTTTTTAATGTTGTTCCCATGTTTCCTCAAAAATTATTCGCGGTCTTTCTGGATTGCATTGATTGTTTGTACTCCTAACTTCATTCACCATGATAAATGGAGGGAGAATACAAGCTAATTAAGTTTGCAAACATTTAGCACATTTTGCAAATGCAACACACCTGAAAGACCGACAATCTCGGCAACACGCTTCCACGCTTCATTTTTCCTGTAAGCATCTCCGTATGATTCAAGAGTCGGATCATAAAGTAACGGGTGTTCGGAGACCTCGAGAATCACGCTTCTCTCCCACGTTGACGTCTGCGCGATCATATTGCACATTACGTGCGACTGTCACCAGGGGGCGAAATCCGACAGTCGTGTCCGTTTGTCGTGTGCAGTGTGAAGGCGGCTTAACATTCTCTACACCAATAAATTTGCCTCCCGGAAAAAGTCGAAGTTAGAAAATGGCCTGAGGCATCAAGAAGACCGACGCACACAGTATCTCTAGCTAGACTGAGAATCATAAAGGCTGACTGTTGCGGCTTTGTTTGAAAAGTTACTTGCGTTTAAAAGGGCGTTGATTAAATTAACTGGATTTATGAGGCCACAACAGACAGTCCGGATTATTGAATAGTACACGCTTATGTTTGTGACCAGCACAATGACAGGATTTGTGTTGCTGTTTGTTTTCTGTACAGCGTTTAAATTGGGTTGAAGAATATAAACCAGGCTTTGTTATATTGGTACAAAATTGTATTCTTTGTTCAGCAAGCATGAGACCTAGATAAATTATCTTCATTATTCATTATCAATAAACATTGCATTCAAAAGCATTTGGAGTAATATTATAATCTGTTCCTTCCTCCTGCTCTTCGGTGTTGACCCACATGCCGAACAACATCCTGCGCATACACGTCTAGCTGCCATCTACGTACGGAAAGAATGTGACATCATCTAAACTGCTTGAGATGATTCATTATATAAGCTTATGTTTAAATAATAGCATGGTGCTGATGTAAATCCTCTGGTGTGAACGATGCTTTCTTCTCTGGTCTGGAATCCAGACGAATTCAGAATCCAGCGGATTTATGCAACACCCTCGCTTCAGTTCGCCGTTTGATGCCCGTCTGCCTGCTTCAGCGATGACGACAGTCGCCTTATTTTAGTACAGTAACACGACTCAGAAGCCATTCGAGAGAATTAAGAGGACGAAAAGCAGCCTGTGGTTATTACTGTGACTCACTTCGGTTGAAAGTCTTACGACCGTCATATGAATTGTTTTTTTACTGTGTTTTTTTTTATATATATATACTGTATAACGCCAGTGTTATTATGTTATATGTCATTATTAAGTTGTAGGAGGCATCTAGGATCAAACACCCGGGGCTGATGGAGTTTAATCTTCCTGTCTGACAAGGCTGTACTGTATAAATAGCTGTAGTACATCTGATCCTCTTTTGCTGAGCACCTGTGAACTACATTTTACATACCTGCTGGAATGATGAATGTTTTTTACGCCCTTACTGGACTTTACAGCCTCGTCAGGATTGACCTAATAACCGCTGAACTGTTCTTTTTAGAATGATCTTTATAAAGTAGCGTATATGTGTTGTTTTGTTTGTTTGCTCGTTTTTGTGCACAGCTCAGGTGTACAGTAAATAAATAATTAAGATGCCACGAAGACGCCATCCGTCAGATAAGAAATAAAACCCTTTGAGGAATGTCATATATCCTAAAGAAGATTCAGAGCTCATTTTATTTTATTAAAACTACTATTGTCAATTAAAGGGAATCTGCTCCCGTTTTGCTGCGTCCATGCTGCCGATCGACGGATGTCTTTGTCGTGTCTCACTCCACAGCGGTGGTTAATATGAAGCTCATACGAAAGTAAACACCCAAAGCTTTAGGAAGTTTTAATATTTTATACATATTTCAATTTATTTCTAGAATACAAGGAGCAATATTAAAAAAAAAAGTTTTTTTATTTTCCACTTAAATGTTTTTATCTTCAAAGTAAATGTTGATCTCAAACCTTATTTCTGCCCTCTGTGACACCCAAAGTGCTTGTCCATAAGAGGGAAAAACACACGTCTCACCCTGAAAGCCAACAGACTCCTTTTAGATCAGACTTTTGGCCCTGAATCCCTGGTAAAAAGGGATTTATTTATTTTTTTTATTTGTAAAAGAGATGATCACATGATCTCCGCTGTGATTTGTTTAACACTGGATGAACCTGTTGAAATATAACACTACAGTAACAGTCCAATCTTTGTTCATCATTAACTAAGCTAGCGTGCTGCTAGACGTTTCCGGGTAGTACGTCATAGTGAAAAAAACCCCCAACAAGTTCTACATCACGCTGAGATACGTTCAATATTTCTAACCGGTTATATGACTTGGTCTCCGTTCTGATTTTCAGTCTGCATCTCTGTATTGTGAATGTATTGGTATGATCAACTACAGAATCTTTATTTTATGTAATAAGTTACACAATTATCGATCCAGAGATCTGAATAAGTTGTTAAAGCGGTCGGTTCGTGCCCCGGCTTGTCCGTATGGAGGGCACCGTGGGACGATTAAAGCCAGCGAGCTAATAGGATCTGCATAATGACCTCTAATCGTCCTGCTGGTGAAGCGGTCAGTACCTGATGCACGCTGGGGCTGGAGGAATGGCAGCGTTCCGTCACTTTTAACTGAGTTTCGGTGTAAACGCCAGGACGAATGTGGACTAGCCTCGAGGATGTGTACATCATTACTTTGATGAACTATCTCAACAGGGCCAAGTGGTACAACTTGTGGAGAAAATCGAGACGACGGTATATTAGCTTTTTATTTTTCTCTTCTCGTGATTGAAACCTTGACGTATTTAAGGTTGTTTGTTTGTTTGTTTATTTATTTTTTATTTTGGTCTCCTGAAGGGTCTATTTACAGGATTCTAAACATTATGCGGTTTGTGGTTGTTTTGTGTGTAGATTTTGGGACTTGGGTGAATTTTGAAGTTTCCAGGTATTAGTTAAGCCCTGTTTCTGCTTACTGACTGATTTTCACAGAATGATCGTAACTTTTCTTTCGTATATATTCTTTTTTTTTTTATTTCGATCACACACATACATCGTCAACAAGCGGATTTAACTTGTACTCGTTTGTTTTGTTGATTTGTGATGAAAGAAACTTACTGTATATGCTCCACTTTTATAGCATGTCTTAAACAGTCGAATGGATTCGTTGTCACTTAATGACAAAGCCACACAAGATTTGAAGTCAGATGATGTCAGGACCTGTTGTAGGACCTGTGTGAAACAATCTGGCTGAGAAGAATGATAGAAAAATACACACACACACTCGCATATAGAAAAAGCATCATAAGGACACAAATATCTTAGCTACATAAAGTCTGTTAGCAAAACCATCTCAGGATATTATTAATCTTTCAGCATTACACAATCATTTATACAGTGTTTGTACATGAAGGCCATTAGGAAACAAAGAGAAAAGCAGCTTTGAGACTGGGAGAAGGTTTGGAGCTTTGAGACTGGGAGAAGGTTTGGAGCTTTGAGACTGGGAGAAGGTTTGGAGGTTTCAGACGGAGAGATTTTTGTGTTGAACTCCTTTAAGGATCCTAGAACCTTTAACTAGAGACTTAGTGCTGTGTGTTGTTTCAGCTGCAGGACGGGGAACAGGAAGAGTCTTATAGGAAGCGGACAGTCATCAGGACTTCCTCGGCCCCATTCACCCTTTTCTTCACACACAGGTGAGTAATGCTCTCTCTCTCTCTCTCTCTCTCTCTCTCTCTCTCTCTCTCTCTCTCTCTCTCTCTCTCTCTCTCTCTCTCTCTCTTGCTCTCTATTTCTATCATTATGGGTATTTCTTTGTGTGTTTTTTTGTCTATCTCTTTCTTTCTTTCGTTATTCCATGACACCTCACTGCTGCAGGGTTTGATCTGACTGAATTCTGTCTGCGTTGGTCTTCCTCCTTCGTCCCAGATGTATGCTAACTAATAGCTTAGCAACGCTAAATTGCCCTAAGGTGTGAATGAGTATGAGGATGTGTGTGAATGGTCTAAGAGTGAACAGGCTCCAGATCCAGTGTGACCCTGAGGAGGATAAATACCTTATGGAAGATGAGCTATACACACACACACACACACACACACACACACACACACACACACACACACACACATATATATGTGTGTGTGGTGTGTGTGTGTGTGTGTATATATTATAATATGTGTGTTTGTGTGTGTGTGTATAAAAGAATTTTTTTCTCTTATATTGCGGAGCACACTGTCCTGGTCTCACTGTGTTTAGGGTGTGCAAACTTTTGCACTTGACTGTAAGACATAATACATTTTTTAAAGATTATCTTAAATGTTATCATTCTTTGATAATATTGACTTTTTATCAATGTAATATTCCCAGCGTTATTCAGTAAAATGAAAATAATTATGGTAGACTGATCAGCTCAGCTTTTGGATTAAATTCAGGTCAAGCGTGTCATTCCTGTGCCACAGACGTCTGTCAAGCAAACAAACCACTTTCTTTCCTAATGAATGAAAGCCTTAATGAAGGATTTTCGGCTGTTAGCACAAACCCCGTTTTCGTTCAGCCTCAGTTTGTCTTTGTTAATTAACTCTGAACCCCATGTTTTAATCAATGGTGCGAATGATGTGTGAGTAATGTTGGTCAGAGGGCTGTAGCCATGATGTTCCTTCACTAGGGACACACACACACACACACACACACACACACACACACACACACACACACACACGTTTCTCTCTGACCGACCCTCATAGCCAGAAGCAGTGCACAGAAACAGTGGGGTTTGTGGATAACTAACTTTTGCCCATATGTTTCTTTTGCCTCTGGGGGGGCAAACTTCAGACCACACAGCAGGAACCTGAGAGTCAAACCAGCTCCATATTTAACTCTATTTAATGATGGCAATGCTCTGCATGAAATACAGCATCCTCCTATAGCACAAGTTGGGGGTTTATCTTTAACCGAGAGCATAAGGACGACCTACACGTGTGTGCAGAGCAGAAATAACAAGAGCACTTCACTTCTGCGAGCACTGAGCACACTCCTGAGTACAACATTACATGATGCCCCTGTTTAATTCATGTACAGTAGGTAGTATCAGTACTGAGAAATCCCAAACACTATTCGCCGTCTCTCACTAGTTTTTCACAGCTGTTTATTTAGCGCCACGAAGCCCATCTGCTTTCGATCGGTTCAAACGCTACATCAGCGTGATTCACTCAAAGCTTTTTCTAGATGTTCTTTCCTGCTTTGTCCTGTTGTGTGTGCACTTACTGAATCTGTCCTCTGATTTTCTCCTGAATTTCTGACCGAATTGTTTTGGAACACTGGGTCTGGTGACGATTATTATTACTATGTAATTATCAGACTGAACTCTGGCTGCGCTCCAAAAGATAAATACAATAAATAAATTACAACCTGGTGGGATGTGTGTAGGTAAGTAATGAGTTGTTGGCTTGATTATTTCTCTAGAACAGCGTTTATACCACAGCAGCTCATTAAATTTATTAACGAGTGACACGTGCCATGCTTTTAAACGTTTATACAGTAGTTGCATCGTGCACAACGTCCACAAAACCAGTTCCTGTTTCTTTTTTTTTGTTCCTTGTTATTTTAAGTGTTTGTGTCTGTCCTAAATGAACAAGTCTGAGGTGAACGAGGCGACTGTAGTGAGGAAAAACTCCCTTAGATGGAAGAGGAAGAAACCTTGAGAGGAATCAGACTCAAAAGAGAACCTCATCCTCATTTGGGTGACACTGGGGGTTGTGATTCTAAACTGTTATAAACACCAGAGAGGGTTATTATGAATAATGTCCTTTCCACAGTCAGATACAGTCTGACAATTGTGTATTGATTAGGAGGTTGTTGTCCTCAAAGACGACATGGAGTTGAAATCTCCTTATTGAATGTCTGAGATCTTCATGAAGCTCCAGATAGTGGAATCTATCTGGAGCTGGTACATCTCTAGATGCCTTAGGATCCTCACAGGGTTTGCCTTTTCTCACTGAAGGTCCAACCTCTTTACGACACAGAACACAACTGGAGTTGCCACAAGCTCTGGATGCCCCGGGAACGTTGCTGGAACTATTCAGAGCTGATTCCTGTTGATTCCTGTCTCTCTGCTCCGTTCGTACGGAGTTCGTGTTTACATTTACGGCATTTGGCAGGCGCCCTCATCAAGAGCGACGTACATTGTTTTTTTAAAATCTTAATTTATACAATTGAGCAATTGAGGGTTAAGGTCCTTGCTCAGTGGCCCAGCAGTGGCAGCTTGGTGGACTCGGGATTCAAACTCACAACCTTTCAATCAATAGGCCAACACCTTCAACACTAACCCACAGGAAACCCCAGCTTGTAATCCAAGTCCCATGGGATATAATCCATACTTAAACAAATAAATAAATAAATAATGGGGGGCACGGTGGCTTAGTGGTTAGCACGTTCGCCTCACAACTCCAGGGTTAGGGGTTCGATTCCCGCCTCTGCCTTGTGTGTGTGGAGTTTGCATGTTCTCCACGTGCCTCGGGGGTTTCCTCCGGGTACTCCGGTTTCCTCCCCCGGTCCAAAGACATGCATGGTAGGTTGATTGGCATCTCTGGAAAATTGTCCGTAGTGTGTGTGTGTGTGAGTGAATGAGAGTGTGTGTGTGCCCTGTGATGGGTTGGCACTCCGTCCAGGGTGTATCCTGCCTCGATGCCCGATGACGCCTGAGATAGACACAGGCTCCCCGTGACCCGAGAAGTTCGGATAAGCGGCAGAAAATGAATGAATGAATAAATAAATCATTTATTTTGTTTACTTTCTTGTATGATCGTTGGAAACAGTCTGTGTGCCTGTGTGTTAAGTTTCTTATGTTTTTTTTTTTTTCCTTCAGGCACCAGTCCTCAGGACAGCCCCAGAAACTTCTCTCCCAGTGCCTCAGCCCACTTCTCCTTCGCTCGCAGGTAAAACTTCCGGCACTGACAAGAAGTTTACGTTTCTACAAACGAGATGTTGAAATGGAGCTACAGGGCTCAATTTTACAGAAAGCCAGAACAAATTTTTAGTAAAATCACATTTGTGTTAAAGTAAAGTAAATTAAAGTATGTTATACCCTTTCAGCCCCGGCTGCAGAGTAGACGGGTAAATAAAGGAGCGTATGTTACGTTTGTCTTTCCCATTTGTTTCCCTCCGAGTACACTAATGAATTTCTCGGCTCCTAAACTGTCAGTATGTTTTCTCACAACTCACTTTTGTTGTTTTGTTCATCTGTTATTGCTATCAGCCTGGCAAAAGCGTCCTACAGGAAATAGCACACTAAATGCCATTCTGTAAAAAACCCTCGCACTTGGCCAGAGCTGCTTTGTAATCAGCATTCTCTCTCTCTCTCTCTCTCTCTCTCTCTCTCTCTCTCTCTCTCTCTCTCTCTCTCTCTCTCTCTCTCTCTCTCTCTCTCTCTCTCTCTCTCTCTCTATCTCTGAGAATCAATGAGTCATTCAGCTTTTCCCTTCCCTCTGGAGTTTCACTCATCGACCGTGGTTTAACCCTGTTTGTTACGTGCTGCAGGTTTCATTCACTTAGCCCTAAGCCTTTCTAGCGCCGCCTGTGTTTTTGTGTAGGACCGACGGACGACGCTGGTCCCTGGCATCCCTCCCGTCATCCGGATATGGAACCAACACCCCTAGTTCCACTCTTTCTGTAAGCACTCCATACATTACAGTGAAATTGTTTTCATGCCTGGTATTTCTGAGCTGCTCTGAGTCCCTGGGATAAACGTGTAATATTAATACATATCGATAGATGTCAGATCCCGGGGGCAGGATTTGGGGACAGAATGACCACATTCATTAAGCTGATTGATGCAGTTCTAGTGACGCACTGCGTGTTTATTCATTTGTCCTCAGTAAGTGCCTGGTCTGGGTGATGTGATTATATATATATATATATATATATATATATTAAGTTTGAGATTAAACAAGCAGGATTAAATCCTCAGATTTCAGAAAAGAGTGATATACAGAGAAAAAGAAATACAGATACTCTTCCAAAATATTTTTTTTTCTACCTGTGAGGACTTCAACTACACAAATTTGACTTTAAGTTAGATTCAGACTCCAACTGAGTGCAAAGCAACGCGTGCTGTTTAGCGATAAATAACAGATGCTGCCGCTCTGACTAACATGGCTCCGAGCAGATTTGTTTCCTGGTAAATATGTGCCCGCTTCTTCGCCAGAAAACCCACTCGTTCACTCATTCACTGGCTGTGGCTGTGTTTACTGACACTGTTTCAGCACACACCCACCTGGGGATGAAATGGCAGACAATCTGGTTGAATCCTCAAAGCCAACCGGCGATGAGCTGATGAGATAGAGCCAACAAGCACAGCCAGAGAATAACGGGCACAGATGCCGCTTAGGCAAGACATTTAAGGGTGGACATGGGAGAATTTACCCAAATTAATGTGTAACTTTGCAAAACTGATGGAAATGGTCAGTGGAGCATCCAGTCAGCCTGCTCTGTATGTGTTTCTTTTCTTAACGCTTATTTAGTTCCAGCTTTTAAACTTTTTATTATTTCAAAAACCCAGAAAACGATCACGAACCACGTCATTAAAATAACTGGAGCGTGTCGAGGGGGGTGCAAACTTTTGAGCTTATTAATGACACCTCAGATACCTCAACTGCAGATCTAGACTCAGGTCTTATAATATGAAGGCTGTATGTGAGGCTTGTGTCGTTGTAAATAAATAAAGGATTTTTTTTGAAAGGGGTGAAAACATTTGCAGACACTTGTACACATTTCCTGCAAAATCTCATCTTTCTGGTGATCACAGTAATATTACAGCATGGTTATAATTATCATTCAGATATTAGCTGATAGAAATATCAATATAAATATATAAATGCTCGTTTGAATATATAAATGCTCGTATTTATTTAAATTAAATTCAACTTATTTAAATAGAATCCTTTCCTAATGTACGTCCTTGTCATTTCTAGTCGTCCTGTTCATCACAGGAGAAGCTCCATCAGCTGCCCTTTCAGCCCACTGCCGATGAGCTCCACTTCCTGTCCAAACACTTCTGCACCGAGAGCATTGCCGGCGATGACCACCGCAGGGTCGCGCCCATGCGCCCGCGCTCACGTAGCCTCAGGTACAACAAATGCTGTGTTTTAAATCTTGCTGTTTTTTTTTTTTTGCCCGTGTTTGAAATCGAACCACAATGCCGTTGTATCTTTCTGTGGATTTCAGCCCTGGAAGATCTCTATCGTGCTGCGATCATGAGATTATTATGATGAATCATGTGTACAAAGAACGCTTTCCTAAGGTAAGCAACAAACCCAGGTTTTGTGTTTAGAGCTTCATGAGTTTTGCAGTGTTTGTACTGAGTTGTCTGCTCCGTGTGTTGTTCAGGCCACAGCGCAGATGGAGGAGCGCATTCAGGAGATCATAAGCTGCAGCTCCCCAGAGAACGCGCTGCCTCTGGCGGATGGAGTGCTTAGCTTCGCCCATCACCAGATCATCGAACTGGCACGCGACTGCCTCGAGAAATCTCGCCTCGGCCTCATCACCTCTCGCTACTTCTGCGAGCTCACTGACAAACTCGAACGACTTTTTCAGGAGGTGAGGAACTTATATGTCATTGTGTTGTTTTTTCCCCAAAAATTCACACTCGGCTCATTAGAGGAAGTAGCTGTAAGCATTTTTGGAAGGAGACTTTAACAGAGCTTTTTAACAGCCTTTCAGACAGAATAATTAGTGTGTTTTTTTTTCTTTCTTTCATTTTTTCAGTAAGATGGCAGGTTGTGTTTATATGTTTTTTTTGTCTTATTAACTTACTTAAAAGAAAAGATGGTGAGTTAATGACTGTTTACAGTTATATAGTTTGTAAATGCATACTGATTCTGATCAATCTGTGGAAATTTCACAACATTAAACCTGTCTGTAAACAGATGGAGTTATGTTGCTTGTTGATCAGATGATCGGGGTTTCGAACCCCATCACTGCCAAGCTGCCACTGTTGGGCTCTCGAGCAAGGCCCTTAACCCTCTCTGCTCCAGGGCTGTATCTTGGCTCGCCCTTTGCTCTGACCCAATCTCCAAAGTTCCAATATGTGAAGAAAAAATTTCACTGTGCTGTAATGAATATGTGACACAAATAAAGACCCCCTGGGGCAGTGGTGGCTCAAGCGGTTAAGACTCTGGGTTGTTGATCTGAGGATCAGGGTTGGAGCCCCAGCAATACCAAGCTTGTCCTTAATTGGCTTTAACCCTGCTCAGTATCATAGGGACTCTGTGCTCTGACATCAACCTGCGACGAAAATAACTCCACTGTGCTGGAATATACTGTATATGTGGTGATAATAAATGCTTCTATGCATTCTATAATTCATGTCATAATCATACGGTGTGTCGTTTTGTAAATTTAGCAGTGGGAAAAATCATATGTGTTGTTCCATGCAACTTAAATGCAAACATGGTCAAAATATTTGAAAAATGCAATACAACGATTAATAATTTAGTGTTACAACAAGAAAAATTATTTATAACGCCAGGAAAAAAACATTTCTAAATTAAATTCACTATCCACTTAAAAGCATCAGTACAACCTGTTATAATTATTGTGGCATTTTATCACCACCTTCTTACTGCTAACAGGTATGACGACTGCTAGAATTAGCCTTTGCTAGTTAGCTAACTGTGGCTTAAAATCTTAACAGATACAGAAGAAGAAAATGTCAGTAAGATGTCAGTAGTTTTTTGTTATTAAACTATGATAAAGCCTGAGTAAAGTCTGTTCTGATGCAAGCTTGCAAGCAAAGCTAAAGACTGAGGTAACCAGCTAGCCACATTTACCTCAGGAGGATATTTGACTGGTTAAAAGTCACTCACATTTCTAGATATTTTTTTTTTGGTATAGACATGAAAAAATGGTCAAAAGATCATTTTGTTTTATTTTGAGTCAAATATTTTTATTGATACAGTATGTAGCCTGTGGACAAGTGCTATCTGTGTTAGCTAGCTTTGCTCTTCTAGATTTTTTTAGCCTGCTACTGTATATAAAATGCTATAAGACCAGTACAAAGGGACAGATGGAGAGGAGAGGAGTGTTCGGATTGTGTGTGTGCGCGCGCGCGCGTGTGTGTGTGTGTGTGTGTGTGTGTGTGTGTGTGTGTGTGTGTTCGTGTGTGTGGTCCCAAGTTGCCCATTGCTAATTGTGTTACCATGTGCACAGTCCACTGAGAGATCGGAGAGTGCTGAAGTGACTTTCATTAAGGAACTGGTGAAGAAGATCCTCATCGTCATCGCCAGACCTGCGCGCCTTCTGGAGTGTCTCGTAAGTTTGTTTATTTCCTTCCACAACACTTTTCCAGACATTTAGCCTCAAAATACGAGAACATATAACTTAACACAGAGAATCCTTGTGTCTGTGACGAGAGTGCGGTTGCTACAAGCATACGCACACATTTAAAACTGTTTCCTAAGTGTGTACACTTTATTAGGGACACCTGTACCCCAGTTCAATTAGTGCAATTATCTGATCGGTTGACCATGAGATGGCATAATGCAATTCATGAAAAATCAGCAGATTCAAGTCAAGAACATCAAACATCAGAACGGAGAAAAGTTCGATGACACTGTCTTTGATTGTGCCATGAATATTGACTGATGGGCAGGTTTGAGTAGTTTGGAAACAGACGATCTCGGGATTTTCACACGCAAGAGCGTTTACAAGTAATGGTGCAAAAAAAAAAAACCCAACAAAAACAGTGCACAAGTGGGTAGGTGTTCCTAATAAAGTGGTCAGTGTGTGTATTATTATTGATATACATTATTTAGCACAAATTAAGAAAGGTTACGGTAGGGGGAAAAAAAACAACAGGATTCGCCTCAGATTAGTGACCTTAGAGTAGAATTAGAGTAACATTTGTTTATACAAACGTATTATTTTTAAAGACAGAAAAATAAATTGTGAGGTGTGTTTACAGGAGTTTGACCCAGAGGAGTTCTATCACCTGCTGGAGGCAGCCGAGGGTCACGCCAAAGAGGGACAAGGCATCAAGTCCGACATTCCACGCTACATTATAAGCCAACTCGGCTTGACGCGAGACCCTTTGGAAGGTAAGATGGAATGAAATTTGGTTGTTTCTGCGTGATACTCTGGTTGTTCGTTGTTGTTCAGGTTTGATATATAAATTATGGAGATATTTTTGCCTAGAACGATCCTCCTGACACCGCTATCTGCAAATAATCAAACAGGATTGTGTGTGTAATGTTGGAAACCGTTAAGCGAAGTGAAAAAAAAGAGCACCATATCAACGAAAGGAGATTAAACTAAAAACGGAATAAATCTCAAGCGCCATTGAAAATCACGTTATCTCTTTAGCCTGCATTGAGTGTGTTCTCCATCTTTGAGGCAGACCCCCTTTAATGATCCTGTAATACCACATCCGTGATCGTCATTACCACTAATTAGACCCACATGTACCATAGCCCACCATCAACCCCCCCCCCTCCGTAAACCTGGAAGATTCTCGGATCCCTCACCCAAATCTGGATCGCATCCAAAGCCCTTCAAGCCTCTCTAATCCTCAAAGGTCTCCCAGCACCGTGCTTGTGAGGGTTTAAAGTGGAGAGGGGCAGCTGTTTTGATGTTTTTTCGCTGTGCTCAAGTCTCTTGCGGGACTCTCAAACCTAGCGTCTGGTTCATTACCTCCTGCTGTTCGCAGGTTAGCTGAGAATGAGCTCGCTGGGGTTTGTTTGGCTTGCAGTTTTCCACAAATGTCTCCTGACACATGTTGAGATCCTTTTCTCTGGGTTTCGACTTGATTGAACCCATTTAGGAAATCACGAGTCAGCTCATCAGCTTTAGTTACTTCCAAACTTCGATCAAAAACAGACAGTGCTGAGCTAATCAACTTCATACACTTCAAGGATTCTTTTTGGGGTTTTTGTGTGTTTTTTTCATTCTGTGTTTTATTGCTTTCATTTCTTTTCTCATTTTGTAGAAATTGCCCAGTTAACCAGCTACGATAGTG
This sequence comes from Tachysurus fulvidraco, assembly GCF_022655615.1. Lineage (NCBI taxonomy): Eukaryota > Metazoa > Chordata > Actinopteri > Siluriformes > Bagridae > Tachysurus > Tachysurus fulvidraco. The sequence goes on along the minus strand of NC_062543.1, from coordinate 4,040,422 downwards.
GGATTGCAGAAACTCCTGACACTGATGATTCTGTGAGTGTTACATTTATTGTTGTAATTTATGAAAAAGGTACTTAGCATAAAAAAAGATAGAGATAGGTACAATGAAAATTTGGTCAGATGGCAAGAGAGTAAACGTACTAGTACACACACACACACACACACACACACACACAATCACACATGTATACACATACAGTGCGCGCACACACACACACACACACACACACACAATCACACATGTATACACATACAGTGCGCACACACACACACACACACACACACACACAATCACACATGTATACACATACAGTACACACATACACAAACACACACATATAAACACACACAATCACACACGTATACACACACACACACAAACACACACACACTCACACACACATACACACACAATCACACACATACACAAACACACACATATATGAACACACACACATGCACACATACACACATAATCACACACGTATACACATACATACACAAACACACATATAAACAATCACACACATATACACACATAATCACACACGTATACACACACACTCACACACACACAATCACACACGTATACACATGCACACACACAAACACACACATATAAACACACACACTCACACACACACATACATACACAAACACACATATAAACAATCACACACGTATACACACATACACACACATAATCACACACATACATACACATATACAGTACACACACACGTATTCATTCATCTTCAATGCCTGTTTTATTCTGATAAGTTGTTATTGTGTTTAAATTACTTATCTATTTGCATTTGTTTGAAAATATTATGCTAGTTAATTGTAATAATATTCAGTATAAATCTAACAAACATCTGGGTCAAACTAGAATAAAACATAAAGCCTCCACCACCTAGTGGCCAAGCTGTAAAACAACATGCTCGCGTGTCAACATTCTCATTTAGATACTTTATTTTAAAAATGTTCTGGTTTGTGCTGAAATCTGATTACATCTGTATTTTGTTTCTTGTTTGTTTATAAAAACCCGTGTAAATGACTGTTAAAAAAACACCTGCAGTATTTTTCATGACACGCTTTTCCTGCCTTGTGTTTCAGTCCCAGAGCTTGAGTGCACCACTGCATCCTCGCCGTAAACCCTGCGAGTCTGACTTCGAAATGATCAAACTTATCAGTAATGGAGCTTACGGGTAAACCACTTTAATTTACCTTCTGTTCCTTCGTTAAACTCAGATCGTTCATTTATTTTTTTCATCCGGATTTATTATGAAAATGTCTAGCAAAAGATATTAACAGGAATTTGTATGTCTGTATGTAGAACCGGTGTGTGTGAGAATTAATGTTTTATATATATATATATATATATATATATATATATATATATATATATATATATATATATATATATATATATATATAATTTAATTTAAAAAATCTCTAAATAAAAAAAATCTTTATACAGCTCATTATTCACTGAAATGCACTTTGTTTATTTATTTATTTGTTTGTTTGTTTGTTTGTTTGTTTATTTAGAATAATAATGATATATTCAGAATATTATATCTAATAGAACATAATTGTCTCTCAGCGCTGTCTATCTGGTGCGACACAAAGAGACCAATCAGCGCTTTGCGATGAAGAAAATCAACAAGCAGAACCTGATGCTGAGGAACCAGATCCAGCAGGCGTTTGTGGAGAGGGACATCCTGACCTTCGCCGAGAACCCGTTCGTGGTCAGCATGTACTGTTCCTTTGAGACACGCAGACATCTGTGTATGGTCATGGAGTATGTGGAAGGTGAGGGATTTTATGTGTACACACTGTGAGGATGTGTGAAAGAGAAACAACAAAAAAAATACTGATGGCTGATGCAGACATGTTTGTGTGTGGATTAATGAGAGATTGTGAGAGGTTGTGACTGGCACTTCTGGAAACCCCGCCCCCTTTCCACCGTTCCATCTCTTGTCTCACCTCCATTTTCCCTCTTTGACAGATTCACTGGCTGTCTGTTAACACAAATAGAATGTTTTGAGCATGTTTTGAGTGGGTAATGCAAAATAAAATGGATCAGTATACAGTATGTTGATGTAGCTAGCAATAAACCAGCATATATTTAAAGGTGACATTTTGTCTTTCTTACTTGTACAAAATCCCGGCAAGTCGTGGCCTAATGGTTAGAGAGTCTGACTCGTAACCCTAAGGTTGTGGGTTCGACTCTCGGGCCGGCAATGCAACGACTGAGGTGCCCTTGAGCAAGGCACCGAACCCCCCAACTGCTCCCCGGGCGCCGCAGCATAAATGGATGCCCACTGCTCCGGGTGTGTGTTCACGGTGTGTGTGTGTGTGTGTGTGTGTGTTTACTGCTGTGTGTGTTCACTTTGGATGGGTTAAACACAGAGAACGAATTCTAAGTATGGGTCACCGTACTTAGCCGTATGTCACTTTCATTTGGCTTGGAATGTGTGTGTGTGTGTGTGTGTGTGTGTGTGTGTGTGTGTGTGTGTGTGTGCAGAGTTTGGACTATGTTTGTGTTTGTGTGTGTATGTGGGTTAATTGTATTTATTAGGGATGCCACAGAAATACTATAGACAGTTAATGATTTAATGAATATTGTTTGGTTAAATGGTGAAAAAGAAAAGCTGAACTTTTTTCCTTTTTTTCTTGTAAGACTTTAATATCCTTTAAAAAATGAGATAGTGGTTACCATATGACTCTGAACCGCTGGATGAATGATAAAGAAATGAGACAATGAATGAGAAATATTTTGCTACACTGAAGATGTTGCCTCTCGGCAGGTGGAGACTGTGCGACGTTGCTGAAGAACATGGGTCCTTTGCCTGTGGACATGGCCAGAATGTACTTTGCTGAGACTGTCCTTGCTTTGGAATACCTCCATAATTATGGCATCGTCCACCGAGACCTGAAACCAGACAAGTGAGTGCCTCAGACCATGTGCTGCCCTCACACTCGGCTTGATTTGACTCAGAATCTCTGCTCTGAGATGTTGTGTGTGTGTGTGTGTGTGTGTGTGTGTGTGTGTGTGTGTGTGTGTGTGTGTGTGTGTGTGTGTGGGTCTTCTCTCTATGGTGTTTATTTATACTGTGCCGTGTCGAATTGTTTCAGTTTGCTAGTCACCTCAATGGGACACATCAAGCTGACTGACTTCGGCTTGTCGAAGGTGGGCCTGATGAACATGACCACTAACCTGTATGAGGGCCACATAGAGAAGGATGCCAGAGAGTTTTCAGATAAGCAGGTATAGCTTTACTCTACGTCACATTTGTTTACATAGCACTTAGACCGTTCCGTTCCAAAACTATCGGCACTCATGTCATTTTCCTAACAATTAAAGTGTACTGAGTCCTCTCTAGAATTCATGTGTATTCTTTTTTCGGGGTGCCAATAATTCTGCACCAGCCTATGTAATTCTACTAACTTGCTTGTGTGTTATTCTATGGTGTCTGTGCTGATGTAGGTGTGTGGCACCCCTGAGTACATCGCCCCAGAGGTAATCCTGAGGCAGGGATACGGGAAGCCAGTGGATTGGTGGGCGATGGGGATCATTCTGTACGAGTTCCTGGTGGGATGTGTGCCGTTTTTTGGAGACACCCCAGAAGAACTGTTTGGTCAGGTTATAAGTGGTCAGTATCACTCTGCTCATCTGTTCTGTTATGGAGATTCAGTGCATCGAGGTGTGTGTTTTACACTTCTTACACTTTTTGTACAGATGAGATCAACTGGCCTGAAGGAGAGGACGCACCTCCGACCGATGCTCAGGAACTCATCACGCTGCTGCTCAGGCAGAACCCACTGGAGCGCCTGGGAACTGGTAGGATACTCATCGTCGTACACGGATCATGTTCTCCTCCCTCGGCAAGACGTCTGTACAGTTATTACCTAACACTTGTACGATGTACAGGTGTCAGTATATTCGACTCTGTATTTCCTTTATGTTCTGGAGAAATATAAAGAGAAGCGAAACGAGCCCTCTTCACGCTAGATCCAACCTCCTTGTGGTTGCTTGCCAAGCGTCTGCATACAAGATCCGGACAAAACCGCCGCTGAACTTCCCTCCTGCTGATTCAATCAAAACGAATTGGGACTAGCATGACATTCGGCTTGGCCTCACAGGAAATTGCATTGCATAATTTATGGCTACAAGAAAGCTATAGAGGTTGTTGTCAGAATAAAAAGCAGCGTGTGCTACACAGAACAAATTGCATTTTGGAAGAAAAAAGTGGACGTTTCATGGCTCTCCGGTGTTCCAGTGTTTCCTTTATGTGATTTCAGTACACATGCATTAATTAAAGGTTCGGTATGTGATCTTTTTTAAAAAAGGGTTCGTGTTTGTAATATTTCCTGGAGTCCAAACGCAAATTCGGACGTTTTATTAAAGTCCCCGTGGCGACATTCAAGACATTCAAGAACAAAGAGGTGTCTATTAGCAGTGTTTTGGGGTTTATATTGAAAGATATGCGCATGTCATAGAAATGAGTGCATACACAAGCATTTAAGCTGATGGGTGGAAATGTGGGCGTGTCTCGGAGTCATTATTATTCATATAGATGCGCATGTATTTGCATAATTCTACTAATTTTACTTTAAGTTACGGCTTCCTGAGTGTTTATCCCGTGTGTGTGTGTGTGTGTGTGTGTGTGTGTGTGTGTGTGTGTGTGTGTGTGTGTGTGTGTGTGTGTGTCAGCAGGTGGAGCCTATGAGGTCAAGCACCACCAGTTTTTCCACAGTCTGGACTGGAACAGTCTGCTTAGACAGAAGGCTGAATTTATACCCCAGCTTGAGTCTGAGGATGACACCAGCTACTTTGACAGTCAGTGTCTCCGTGTGTGTGTGTGTGTGTGTGTGTGTGTGTGTGTGTGTGTGTGTGTGTGTGTGTGTGTGTGTGTGTGTGTGTATACATGTTTGTGTATGTGTGTGTGCACTTACATGCATGTGTCTGGTGGTAGCTCAGTGGTTATGATGTTGGACTTCCCGATTATTAAGGTTGTGAGTTTGAATCCAAGCTCCATCAAGTTGCCAATGTCGGGCCCTTGAGCAAGGCCCTTAACCCTCAATTGCTTAGTTGTACAAATGAGAAATGTAAGTCACTCTGGATTAGGACGTCTGCCAAATTCCATAAATTTAAATGTTTCTATGTTTGTGTGTGTTTGTGCATTCATGTGCAGTATGTGTGTGTGTGTGTGTGTGTGTGTGTGTGTGTGTATTTCTGAGTCATTGATGCACAGCAGAAAATACAGAACATATCACAGTATCTACATGAACATGGACAGAGTTTTTAGTGCTCTTTAGTGTGCATGATCCTGACCTGTAATCATCATTAGATCTGATTTGTTTGTGTGTGTGTGTGTGTGTGTGTGTGTGTGTGTGTGTGTGTGTGTGTGTGTGTGTGTGTGTGTGTGTGTGTGTAACTAGAATGTGCCACAGTGATCCAGCAATAAAATTGTTCATGTTTGTTTTGCAGCCCGATCTGAAAGGTACCATCACCTGGAAACTGAGGAAGAAGAGGACACAAATGATGAAGACTTCAATGTGGAACTGCGGCAGTTTTCCTCGTCCTCCCATCGGTTTTCTAAAGTGAGCTTCCTCTCAGTCAGCAGCAGCAGCATTCAGTGCACTAATACAAGTCACTAAGCTTTTATTGACATTTCAGTCATAAGCAGCTGGTGCAGTAGACAGTAAAATAAAACCACTGTGTGGATGTTTTGGGGCAGAGGGCAGTATGGATCCGAGACTGACATCAAGTCAGTCACAAATAGTGAACAATCTAGTCTGTCTATACAGTATGCTGCATTAGATACATGTCGTGTGTGTGTGTGTGTGTGTCTGTATATATGTGTATGTGTATGCGTGTGTGTGTGTCTGTGTGTTTGTGTGCGTGTGTTTGTGTGTGTGTGCGAGTGTGTGTATGTGTACATTGTGTGTTTGTATTTGTGTGTGTGTGTGTGTCTGTGTATGCATGTGTGTGCATGTGTTTGTGTGTGTGTGCGAGTGTGTGTGTGTGTACATTGTGTGTTTGTATGTGTGTGTGTGTATATATGTGTGTGTCTGTGTATGCGTGTGTGTTTGTGTGCGTGTGTTTGTGTGTGTGTGTGCGAGTGTGTGTGTATGTGTACATTGTGTGTGTGTGAGTGTGTGTATGTGTACATTGTGTGTTTGTATGTGTGTGTGTATGCGTGTGTGCGTTTGCGTGTGTGTGTGCGAATGTGTGTGTATGTGTACATTATGTGTGTTTGCGTGTGTGTGTGTATGTGTATATGTGTGTGTATATGTATGGGTGTGTGCGTGTGTGTGTATGTGTACAGTGTGTGTGTGTATATGTGTGTGTGTGTATGTGTATGCATGTGTGCGTTGGCGTGTGTGTGTGCGAATGTGTGTGTAGGTGTACATTGTGTGTTTGTATGTGTGTGTGTGTGTTTGTATGTGTGTACAGGTATGTGTGTATGTGTATATGTGTGTGTATGTGTATGCATGTGTGTGTGTGTACTGTCTGTGTGTGTGTGTGTGTGTGTGTGTGTAATGCTGCATTTTCATTAAACACTACTTAATTACCCCACACATTTGTTGTGTTTCCTTATTCCATATTTACTACAGTGGATGACTCACAAGTCCTTTCGGTGTGCATGTTTTAAATTAAATGTCTTCCTGCAGGTATACAGCAGTCTGGATCTGTCCCGTGGGCAGCTGGAGGAAAAAGGAGAGCAAGCGGAGAAGAAGAGTGAGAGTCCCCTCACTGTCGACTCTCTCAGCTGGACTCCAGACTTCACTGAAATGTAAGCTGTACTGAGTTACCAGATTCTACAGAAAGGCTATAATTTTATATTTATTACACAGTATGCCAGAGAGCCAGTGTTTGCTTATAGAAGTGTGTGGTTATAACAGGTCATCTGTGCTGCATAGTTTGAATTTTGAAGTACTTTTTTGTGAAATAATTCAATAATTATTTGCAGTTTAATAGTTAATAATATAGGAAGAAATCCTAAAGTGCATCAGTTAATGCACTTCTTTACTCATGAGATAATAATAATAATAATAATAATAATAATAATAACACACTGTTCAGTTATCTTTTTATCGTTACCTTTAGTTTTGTTGGACGTCTGTGAAACAAGCTGGCTAATTCTATCACTTAAATTGCTAAAATAAATAAATAAATACCACAATAAATAAATAATTACAGTACTTTTATTTTATTTTTCAGCTTTTCTATATTCACTATATATTTCCTCGTTTTTTTTTTCTCTCTTATTGTCCGTACTCTGGCAAAAACATTGATAATATAAGCAGTTGTGCTTCTATCTATCTATCTATCTATCTATCTATCTATCTATCTATCTATCTATCTATCTATCTATCTATCTATCTATCTATCTATCTATCTATCTATCTATCTATCTATCTATTTTGTGGACAGACCATCGCTGTCCCACTCGTCTGACATGGAGAGCACCAGCACGGGCCGACATTCTGGACTCCTGCCCAAGTTTGCCATTTCAGCAGAGGTGGAGAGCTGCGAGAGTTCGCTGTCCTTAGACAAGGCCGGTAAAGCGTCATTCTCTGTCGGAGAGCTTCCTCAGGACGAGGCTGACGCCACCACACCCTCCAGCCCAGTCAGTAACGCCACCCTGTCAGGTACAGCCTTCAGAGTTACTTCTTCTACACCAAACATCAGCAGTGAGATTAGTTTATTAAATTATCTCATTTTCTGAAATTTAAATGATCATTTCTGTTTATTTATGAATATTCAAATTTGTCATTCAAACATTAATAGTGAGAATTGCAAATGCAGCTTTTACCGAGCGAATGTGATTTAATACGTTTTAGTAACTTTCACTCTGTGACTTTACAATTGACCTCTGTCTTATCCTCTCATTTGTAATATCGAATATATATAGAATATATAGAAAATAGAATATAGTAATAATCTAGTAATAATTATTATTTTTATTTTTTTTACATTTATCATAACAGGGCCTTAGCGAGCATTTCATTTTTTGTTCTTTGTTTAAAACGCTGTTTGGTGGATTTTTTTTTTTTGTTGTCTAAAAAATTGTCTTTCACAATATTTGACCTAATTTGGTAACTATTTAAAGTTTCTAACGCTTTTTTCTGTTTGAGAAGGCAGTTTCTCTGAACACTTGGACCAGCTGATATTACGGCCGGAGGGAGTGGACAGTCCGGACCCTACTATCAAGCCGTCCGCCGAAACCTTCAGCCATTTGACTTCCCCAAGGCCAAAGACCAGTATCCCTAAATCATCGTCCACCAGCGCTCTGTCTCTTATGATTCCTGCAGGTGTGTGTGCATGCATGCGTGTGTGCGTGTGTGTGTCTATTCTCTTGTGTGTGTGTCTGTGTGTATGTGTATAGCAGGACAGAGCAACAAAAAAATATCAGTGTGTGTCTGCATGAACAAGAACAACGTTATTCACATGATCCTGATCCGTCATCATCTTGATCTAGATCTGTTGTTTTGTTTGTATATTTAAGGGGTTTGTATTTGTCTTTGAATTTCTCTTGCCTTATCTCCAGCTCTATTTTGTGAAATAGCTCTCAACTGGATGCGGATAGAAAGCTCGATGTGTCCTTACCGGAGTTTGATGAGTGTTTAATCGTAGTGTTTAATTGCAAATTCACACCAATGCATTTTTATTCTTCCTGCAGATGTTTTCGGCACGTCTCCGCTGGCCAGTCCCATGTCTCCACACTCGCTGTCATCAAACCCCTCCTCCAGAGACTCCTCACCTAGCCGAGACTCCTCGCTCTCTGCTGCCACCTCACGACAGCCAATCATCATTCACAGTTCAGGGAAGAAGTTTGGCTTCACGCTGCGAGCGATTAGAGTCTACGCTTGCGACAGCGATGTCTATACTGTCTATCACATGGTCTGGGTAAGGGCTTATTAAGCTAGTATAATAATCAGAACGGTTCAGTATTAGACTTACTTGTTTTTACTGTACATACAACCACATTGTGCTTCTTTGCTTCTTTTCTGTTAATACTACAGAACGTGGAAGACAACGGACCCGCTCAGAAGGCCGGACTCAAGGCTGGAGACTTGATCACTCATGTCAATGGGGAGACGGTCCATGGACTGGTCCACACTGAGGTGGTGGAACTGTTGCTGAAGGTGAGAAGACTGTCCTCATGACAGTCACATTTTATATTAAAACTAATGGTTGTGTAAGTCAGCCGAACCCACGTGGTGTATAAGTGTGTGTGTTGTGTGACTTCTGTCAGTCCTGTCCATCCCATGTTACATGCCGGGTTCAGCTAGCATGCTCTCTATTCACAGCTAATGCTCCAACATGCCCCTGCTTTCACAACATAGCTACAGTACTTAGTTCTGACATTTTTTTTTTATTTAATGACAACCAAAACCCTTATATTCCCTTATAAACCCTTATACTATTTCACTCTTTGGTTGGTTACAAATTTGCAGTGTTAAAGTTCAAAACTAAACAATATTACTAGCGACTGGTAGCTTTGCCTTTGCCAAACCTTTTGCAGTCACTTTTCACCTTCTGCAGTTACTCAGGGGGAAAAATTCAATACTACTGGGCTCCTCTACATCCCACGTTCACTGACCATTCATTTCCTATATTATGATTTATATGTTGGGGGAATTGGGCCAACTGGGTTCATTACAAAATGTTACACAAGGGTACAAATGGAAATAATGCAGTCAGGGTCTGCAGGAGCAGGCAGGCGTCCGAGTAAAACATTTTAGTGAGGTTCATGCTGAGGAAATTTGACTCGCTTTCTGTTTAATATACCAAAATCCTAAATCTTTAGTACAACAGTTGCTTCTTTTGATTCTCTTTTGCATTTTGTTTTTATTTTCTGTCTCAAATCATTTAAAATAAGAGTGGTTTATTACAGTATGTCGGTTTCTACACAGTTGACGACGCTCACATACAGTACGTCCATTTAATAAAGTAAAACTATATGTTTTTTTATAGAGTGGAAGCAAGGTTGCCATATCCACGACTCCGTTTGAGAATACCTCGATCAAAACTGGTCCCGCTAGAAGGAATAGTTATCGAAGCAAAATGATAAGGAGAACCAAGAAGCCCAAGAAGGAGAAAACACAAGAAAGGTGTGACTTTTCCTTTTGAAAATTGAATAATGTGTAAATGTAATGCTATGTTATGTTATATATTCTGTTGTAATCATCTTGTTTAAGTTGTCCGTGGCGATGTTTGCCGTTCAAAAACAATTTTTTAAGTTGTTTTTTTTCCTTACTAGACGACGGTCGGTATTCAGACGCTTTGCCATGCAGCCCTCGCCACTCCTCCACACCAGCCGCAGCTTTACCTCCTTAAACCGATCACTGTCTTCTGGGGAGAGTCTGCCAGGATCCCCCACACACAGCCTGTCTCCTCACTCCCCCACTACCTCCTTCCGGCCCACACCGGACTTCAACCAATCAGGTCAGACTTTTCACGTACTTTTTTGGACTACCTATTACTGCGCTGGTTTGTTTCTAAGATGCTTTTTTGTTCGTACAACAATGTGACTTGTGATCTCATTTCTAGGTGGCACATCTTCTCAAAGCAGTTCTCCAAGCTCTAGCGCACCAAATTCCCCCGCTGGCTCTGGCCATGTTCGTCCTAACACTTTGCACGGTTTGGGCCCCAAGTTGCCTGGGCAGCGGCTTCGTCAGAGCCGCCGGAAATCAGCAGGGAGCATCCCACTCTCCCCACTGGCTCGAACACCTTCCCCAACCCCTCAGCCCACCTCCCCTCAGCGATCTCCTTCCCCTTTGCTTACTCACTCAGTGGGAAGCTCTAAAACTACTCAGACCTTCTCAGCCAAGATGCACTCGCCCCCTACAATTGTCAGGCACATGGTGCGACCCAAAAGTGCCGAACCCCCGCGGTCCCCACTTCTTAAGAGGGTTCAGTCGGAGGAAAAGCTCTCGCCATCCTACACGGGTGACAAAAAGCACCTCTGCTCTCGGAAACACAGCCTGGAGGTGACCCAAGAGGAAGTACAGGATGGGGTTGCATCTGGAGGAGAGCACACACTTCAGAGTGTGGACGAGAGCTCCTGTGAACTTCCCGCCATCACCCGGGTCAGACCTGCCGAGCAGGGCTGCCTGAAACGGCCTGCGACTCGTAAGGTCGGTCGACAGGAAATGACGGAGGATCTTGATAAGGAGAAATTAAAGGCCAAAGTGGTAGCAAAAAGACAGGACTGGCACGAGAGACGTGAATCTCTGCAAAAGCAAGATGCTATTCAAGAGGCAGAATCTACCCAAATCACTGGTGGATGTTGTCCTGTTGATATCAAAGCTGCCAATGCTACAGTAAAAGATGTTTTTTATAAAAAACTAAACACAAGAGTATGTGAAAGCACCGTAGACTGTATGCCCAGCACTGGGGACTCTGCCTCAGTCTTTAATGAGGGTATAAGATCAGCCCCAACCCAGTCAGACCGACAGCTGGCCTGGCAGATTAAAGAGGGCAGTAAACCAGACAGGCTTGATTTCAAAGCTCCCAATATGGAATTTGCTCGAAAAAGGCAGTCGTTTGAGGAGCGCGAGGACTGTATGTGTCGAATCTCCTCTGGTGTTCATGAAAGCCTTCATTTTAATACCACTAGGTCCAAAAGTCTCCAGCTGGATTCTGCTGGAATCACCACTTCTGGAATTAACACAGACTCCTTGAGCCCTAAGCTATTCAGTGGGCGAGGGGAGAGTGCCGTGGAGAAGCTTCAAATTATCTCGTCCACCGAGGGCTCCATCAGAAAGACTTCATCAGAGTACAAATTAGAGGCACGACTCGTGTCTTCTTTGAAACCACTGAAGGGCACATTGGACATAGGACTTCTCTCAGGACCTAGGATCTCCAAAACTGATACATGTCTCTCTAAAATAGCCAGCAGCCAAGCCGATAGTGGTGGTCTGGCAGGAGCCATGCAAAACCAGAGTGAAAAACAGCCTCAGATCCAAACAAATAAACAGACACAGACGGTCACAGACATGGAAAGTCTTTGTACTTTGAGCAGCAAAACTGCAGGAAAAGAGGAACCCACATGTAATAGAGATAGTGTTATCGGTTCAGTTAGCCATGAAGGCACTCATGACAAAAATACACAGGCTGAACTAATCAAGTTACAGGCCATATCCAGTAAAATGGAGCGAAAAGATTTGTCAGCAGGTGGAAAAACAGAGAGTAAGTTCAAAACAGTTCAGGAGATGAGGCCTGCTCGACACAGTACTCATTTTGCTTGTGGGAAAACACCCTCGATAAGGGAGGTCAGCAATGAAGACCAAGATGATGAGATGGAAAATCCAGAGGAAAAACCTACCCTGCAAAACAACACCGTAGAAACAAATAAACTAGTGACCCATGACCAGGTCGTCAAGCCAGACCCATCGGTACCCTCAGGCGTCTGTAGTGTTGACAAAGATAAAGATATGATTGAGATCCTTGTCGGTTCACAGAACTTACAGCAGGCTGTTGTACATAACAGGCAAATAACCGTGGAGAAAAATAGGGAAGTGAATACTCTGGGCTTAACTGTGGTTCCACAGGAGGTTCATGAAACTAAAACGGTCAGAGATGATGTGACAGAAGCTCGGGGCTCAACAACGGTGCAGACTTTGCCTCCAAAACCAGAAGTAGCAGTTAGCGTGCAAAAGTCAGAATCGGATACAAAAGGTGGGATCGGGACGAGCGATGAGAAGAAACCGCAAAACACGGCTCAGAACTTACATAATATTTCTGAGAGGATACATGAACAGACCACGGCAAGTCGCACAACGGCGTTACACGTGAAATCAGATCAGGTTCCCTCACAGGGTATAGTAAAAGAAAAAGGATCTGTTCCACAAAGTTCAACTTTAACCGTTTCACCAGCACCAGATAGTACGTTGACTCCAGATCCACCTCTTCAAAACAAACAGGATAAAACCAACGCATCTCCCAACGCAGGTACTCCTTTTAAGACCACTTCTGCAGTGGCTCCCCAGTCACCACAATCCGTACACAAAAGCCCACAGTCGTCTGTTGACGGCAAATCAGACAGCACTGCAATTAAACAGTCTTTGCAAATATCGTCAAAAACACTAACCGGCGCTGTCTCCGGAAACAGACAGAAAAGTCCAGATTCTATCTCCAAAACAGATGACGGTGTCAAAACACAAAACATTGGTGTGGAACATGGAAAAAGGTACAGTTCTCAATGTCAAGAGACATGTGAAGTCAAAACTCAGATCAAGGATAAGGATCATAAGACTTGGATGGTTCCAAAAGGGTCGAGTGACGAGTACAAACCTAAAGCATCTAAAGATAAAACGGCCCAATACACAGCGGTTTTGAAAGAGAATGTAAAATGCACTTTGCCAAACGAGACCCGCAGTACCGCAGAGGGAAAAAACGGCAGCATAAAGTGTGCAACACATAAAGTCTTAGCTACTCCTCAGATGCTCCCCGGAAACAGGTCAAATCAGGATTCCGGTGTCCAAGGGATCGAAAAAACTAGCAATACCGTGCAAGATCAGTCAGCAAACATGCTCGAGGAAAAGTTGCAAGTCAAGAATACTCCAGATGTAGCCAGTCAGAAGATCACCAAGCCAGTGATTGATGTTTGCAAGAAGGAGGTGGTTCCCGCACCAAAAAAACAACCACAGTCGTCAGGTACGAGTTCCACCTTAAAGCAAAGCCTGTCAAATTCCAAAAACAAAGCCAAGTCGGAACCGTCTCCTGTTACACACCAGAGTATGAAAGCTACCGAAGAAAGAGGAACACAAGAAAGCAAAGCACCAGAGCAGATCGTCAGAGACGACTCAGATCTAAAACCAAAGGAGCAAAGAGTGTTCACGGTTCCGACACCGAAAACCCAACCCCAGAGGGAGAGCTTGCCTCTGACAGGCCCTCAAGTCGGTTCTGTACCTGTACCTACGGTTAAGGTTCACACACCATGCGGACCTCCTACAGGCAAGGGTACTGGGGCTACGGTGGAGATCTCAAAGTCATTCGAGTCCTCGCAGAAAGTAAACCGTAAAGACTCTCAGAAATCCACAGCATTGGCAAAGGATGGTGCAGCACCAGAAAAAGATCCATCTCGTGCCAAGCAGTCCAAAGAGCTGCCCAGAGGTTCGAATAATAAAATGTGACAATGGGGATATATCGATGGTTGCCAAATCACTTTCTGTAAGGAAGACTGCAAGGCAATCGTTTCTTTTTCTTTTCTTTTCATGTACGTATTGTGTATTAGCACCTTCCGTTCTGAGGACCGATGAAGCTGTTACTTCAGTGTTTCGTGAAGGGCAAGAAGCAATGAGCGCTGGTGTGTGTGTGCGCTAGTGTGTGTGTGTGTGTGCTAGTCTATCGTCTGTTTCTGAAAAAAATCCTAGGGTCGAATGTACCTGATTTGCTGCTGATTTTGTCAATTTGTAGTTTCATGCATCATGAGAAAAGAGGTCATGAGGCGTATAGAAATGATGTGTGCAATCCATTTGACATCGAGGGAATCGATGCCTTTTGAGTCGTAAATGAACCGTGCCAATTTAGATTGTACCAAACAAGAACTCGTGGTGTTCAGGAGTCGTCAGAATCGCACCGAATCGAGATGTACATGAAATATCGCAGGCATCACTCCATCCATATGGAGGTTAAAGTGAATCGCGACGGTTTTGTTCACAGTTTTTAGACAAGGTATTTGTAGCAACGGTGCCGAACTCTCAGCAAACACTCTTCATGCCGATAAAAGATACCACCGACGTCATTTTTTTCCGTCTCATCGGTGTTCTTCTCGTTCTCGTTTGCTTTGACCTACTTAAAGGCAAAGTTTGTTTTGGGCCGAGGGAACGCACGCTTATCCCGTGCTTCTCACCTAGAACTATTTTATAATGGAATCATCTTAGGGTTCTGGTTTCATATCTAGTGGAAGGGGCCTTAGAGTATTTTTGGGCTGTCCAGCTTGCTGTTCTTAGCAGGTTGTGTCAAAATTCACATTCCTTTCACATGCATTTACTAAATACTCATTTTTATGCAACGTACTGTACATAAAGCAATGTTAATCGTACAAAAGCCGATCCGTCGGATCGGGACTTTTGATTCTTCTGAATATGAGTGTTGTGTGTTTTATATGTATATATTTTGCTATGTCATCTATGTTTGTATACCGTAACGTTTGTCGCTCAGCAAAGTTTTCACGACGCCATCCGAAATAAGCTAGTTGGGAAACATAGAAAATAAGGCAAGATCTCGGCTTCTGATGCGATCTATACTTGAAATCACACAGGCACTAAAAGCAGTAATCGCACTCTTAAGCAGATGTCCTCTGATCGTTGCTGATGAACTAAAAGACAAAACAGAGGAATGTTAAATAGTGCAAAAGCTCTATTTTTTATTTATAAAAAAAAATAAAATAAAAAAAAAGATATAAATGTTAAAAAGTTTGCATCATTGTGTATTATGATTGGGATTATTTCCCCCGGTTTTCAGCACATTTTTCACTTATAGATTTTAGGGCTTTTTTTTTTTTTGGCCACCTATCGATGGAAACCGGATCACTGGGTTTAAACGTTGGCCACGTTTATGATCGGTCAGGTGGATTTTCACATCGCAGTCGCGTTCAGCTAGTGTTCATGTGTCCTGTCTCGTTTATTGCCCAGCAGTTTAGTCGAGTCAGTTCAGTCGAGTCAGATGTATAATACTTATAAAAGTGGGACGTGTGATAATAATCTAGTGTCTTTGCACTGTCCGTTAGCTGTACCTTTAAATCATGACTGAAAAATAATGTGGAATTCATTTGTTTAAACGTGACCGTAACGTACAGTATGTATCGTCTCCGAGTCACCCAAGTCATTTTTGTAACACATACACGGTAATGACGTTTAAATAAGATGCTATTTGCTCGTGTGTGTGTGTGTGTGTGTATGTGTGTGTGACAGAGAGATATGTGCTCTGATATGACTACAGTAATCAGTCCTTTATGTCATATAAAATTAACAGGTTATTTTAGTGACTTTGCCGTAATCTGTAATATTAAAGTAATCTTCTAGTTACCTGTAGATCAAGACAAGTATACGATGCTTCGGAGCGCTGAATGTAAATCACATAACGATAAAGCGTTCAACGATAAGACGAACGAAATTGAGAGATTTTAAGCGGTATTAGAAGAAAAAAAAAATCAAATCTAAAACGTCTTCATGAAGCTTTGCAAATGTAACGTTTGAAGCCCGAGGAGATAAAAACGCACCTTTTCTTTAACGATACGTTGCATTTGGAAAAAAAAAAAAAAGAAAGATCTCGAATAAGGAAGAACAAGACCATTAATGTAATGTGAATGTTTAATAGGGCATCAACATGTTAAATGTTTAATGGATGGGTTGTCTTTCAGTCCCCATGCCTTTTTATCCAGACGACCGATGTAAAATCCTTAACGAAGCACATTTCTTTGTTTACAGCGAATTCCTGGATGTATATTTTGAATATTGTGTTATTATTCATTTTGCCAAATCTGTGTTCCATATATGTCAAAGGACATTGCGACGGTAGTGTTTGCATGGCGTCTCTCTCCAGCAGGTCGTGCAGTGTAAGATTGTCCGTCTACGGTATAGACAAATCTATCCGTCGTGAATCTGTCGGGTCTTAAACGTCCCCGAAATCTTTTCCGGAAGTTTCCTTTTTCCGTCATCCATTCTGTGAAGCTAGTGTCCGTGTAAACGGCCCTGCTTCATCGTCTATATCATCGTCTGTCTAAATCTGTGCAATAAGAGATGTGGTTTTGAGTTTTTGTATTTCACCCAATGGAAGCTCTATGGATGTCATAGATGTTGTATTCTATACAAATATTTATACTTCTAAAAATTGTATAATTCTGAAAATAAAAAGGCATGACATTAACGCCTCCTGTTTTTCTTGCTAACGCTAATTACCGCTCATTTCAAAATATACGTACTGTAAATGGCATGTTTTCAGCTCTTTATCATTTATAATCCCTCAAAGTATTTCTCCGTCTCTCCGAAAATAAAAGTCAGCCTCGTTTGTTCACACGATGCGGATTTCATTCCCGATTAGAATCACAATGCATCTTCGGGATCGTATTTATTTTTACTGAAGCTGTTGTCTTCCGTTTAGTAAAAAAAAAAATGTTTGATTTGACATTTATTTATTTATTCTATAATAAACAAAAAATATTTTAACAACGGTTTACTGAAAGGATACAAATATACAGATAGACCCATGTATACCATGTGTATAGACCAGAGTGACATAACAGACTCTTAGCGTGTTTATCAGGAGCAAAATTTGGAAAGGATTTAAAATATATATATATATTTTTTTTAATTACTGTATGTTCCAAAGTAAACAACGCCAAAATCTAACTTCGCCATTGTATCGATATTATTTTTATTTATTTTTATTTTTTATTTTATTCTGGGCTTATGTGAGTATAATTTCAGTCAAAACATGCACTAGCAAGCTAGCTAATATAACGAAGTATAATTTTGCACAAAAAAAAACAAACAAACTATAAACTATTAAATTAACAGGTCATGTTAATTAGCTAATGTGTCACGTAAATGAACTAAAAGCTAAAAGCTAGCTAGTGTAAGCATCATTTTGCTAAAAACAAGTGCTAGTAAACTAATATCATATGCTATATGCTAATGTAAGTCTAAGTATTATTTTATTAGATTAACAACAGGTACATGTAAGCAAGGCAATATATATATATATTACAATAAAATTTCCATCAGTGTTCTAACATTATGACCGACTATATAGTAAGCACCATATTTTTCCTACAATACTGAGTAGGATCTGTATCGTGTGTGAATTTTCTTTCCGATATATAACAGAGCAGTCAGAATCACGATGGCTACTGCAGTCCCGACGGCGATCCCTAAGCCTCCGTTTGAAAAGACGCATTGAAGATCCACGTCTATAAGCTTCTCGTTTGTAGCATCACACAATGTCTTTTCGATGTGTTTCATTTTGCTAACGTTGTCTTTAACCCAGATTATAAACTGATAATTAGTACAATCGCAGGCCAGCGGGTTGGAGCTCAGATCGACACGACTGCTCGACCCCAAGTCCTCAACCGTTCTAACGTCCACTAAGGTAATTTTATTACTGGCGAAGTCGAGCTGAAGCTCATTCAGCGAGTAGAAATCTACAAGGCCAAGTTTAACGAGCTGGTTTTCACTGAGATCTAGAGTTTTAAGATGTGCAAGATCTTTAAAGACATTTCCACCGATTTCTGTGATGCCACATGAAGAGAGAACCAGGTTCTCCAGAAGAGGAACGTAATCGAAGTTGTTTGTTTTTGTAAGAATGCCACCTTGTATTGTATTCCCCTTTAGGTTCAGCAGTCGTAGCTGGCTCAGGCCTTTCAGAATATGATCATGCTCCAGCAGATTTAAGTTTGAGAACGAGAGATTAAGAGTTTGAAGATTTTCTAGGTTGGTAAACGGAGAGCTGCTGTTGAGAAGATATTGGGTGTGTGCGAAGTCGAGATGCTGCAGGTTTGGAGTGGCGTTAAATGGCAGCGGTTCCCACTTTATGGGGAAATTATAGCTGAGATTTAGGAATTTTAGCTCTCTGAGACCAGTCAGTTGTTTGTTACAACAAAAATCTCCCGTAGTCAAGCTACTGTGGCTAAGTTGTAGCTCTTCCAGATGGGACAGGGGTTCCAAACAGTTTTCTTGGAACTTAAGAGCTTTTTGGTTTCCGCTCACAGATAAATGCGTCAACATGGGAAATTTTTCAGCATTAATGTGGCACAAGTTATTAAACGAATTCTGATCCAGGACCAGGTGAGACAGCATGGACATGTTGGACGAGCTGTATGGAAGTGTTGAAAGGTGTGCTCGGGTAAAATCGATCTTCTGAACTCCTGAGAAACAGCTAAAGCTTGTGTTTGTGAGATAGAAATGTTGCAGCTGAAAATTGACATCAACCACCGCTATGTTACAGAAAGACTGAAGCTCGGTGACGTAGCTGTTTTTGCTGTCCTCGTAGACCCCTAAGTAAAGCTTGTTTGTTTTCACTCCCTCTAACCCCTTCAGCAGTACAGACATGTTCATTTTGTTCAAGCAGCCACTTAAATCCAAGCTGTCCATGTCCAAGTTCTGAAAAGCCTTCGCTTCGATGTCAACCAGATCGTTTCCCTTGAAGCTGATCTCCAGCCTGCTTGTTCTCTGAAGTTTCTCTATGTCAGATAATTTTAACTTCTCAATCTCATTCATATCTAGAAAAAGCCTCTTCATTTGTTGCAAAGGAAGATCTTCCAGACCGTCTAAGCCCTGAATGTCGCTTCCTCTAAGATCCAAAGTCTCCAATAATTCAAGATGAGCGATCGGGATGTCTTTGAGGCTGCGTATCATTGACCCAGCCAGCCCGAGGTATTTTAGGGCAAACTGTCCTGAGAAAGCTCTGTCTGATATGAAGTTCAGTGGGTTTGCTACCAAAATAAGAGTCTCGAGGTCAAGGTTGTATTTAAAGACGTTCTCGTAGACGAAACTGATGCTGCACCTGTGAGAATAAAAATGAGAGAATTTGTCGAGTCTTAATCTAAACTTTATGAGTCTGAGGGAAGATTTTTGGAAGATTTCATCTAACCTTGTCAAATCCAGTGAAACCAGACTCCTCAATCGCTGGAAGGTTGAGTTGTATAGCATTGGGAGGTAGTTGAAACTGAAATCAAGAGTTTTGATGGAGTCGGGGATGTCGTCTGGTAAAAGGTGCAGGTCCAAACCGCTGCAGTCAGAACCGTCGGCAGTCTAAGGAACGGACAAAACAGACCATTCATTCAACTTCTCTGGTCACGGGGAGCCTGTGCCTATCTCAGGCGTCATCGGGCATCGAGACAGGATACACCCTGGACGGAGTGCCAACCCATCACAGGGCACACACACACACACACACACACACAATACGGACAATTTCTCAGAGATGCCAATCAACCTACCATGCATGTCTTTGGACTGGGGGAGGAAACCGGAGTACCCGGAGGAAACCCCCGAGGCACGGGGAGAACATGCAAACTCCACACACACAAGGCAGAGGCGGGAATCGAACCCCCAACCCTGGAGGTGTGAGGCGAACGTGCTAACCACTAAGCCGCCGTGCCCCCCTCCAAAACGGACCATTTTTCATCAAAGTGTAAAAGAACAATATACAAGTTTATTATAAGTATACTCATAAATACTTGGGCAGTAAATCATAAGCTCATTACAAATAACCTTCTGCCCATCCATCCTTTTTCTGTAGCACTTATTCTACACAGGGTCATGGGATCCCTGGCGTCTAGGCCAGGTGACTTGGGGGCACAATGTGGGGGTCACACTGGGCATGGTGGAGACTTATTCCAGGGCACATTAGGGATGCCAGACGATTTAAAATCCCAGTTAGCCTTCAACACGTGTCATTGGACTGATGGAGAAACTGCAGTAAACAGAGAAAATCCCCAAAGCACGTGGAGAAAATGCCCCATAAGCCAATTTTCAATCCAAGCCAAGTGTTCAAATGTGTTGGGAACATTTTCCTTTCAATGCGCTTTCAAATGAAAGTTCCCAAAATGTGAGTGTAAAAAAAAAAGGAAACCTGTCCGTGCTTTTATATCTAGACGGAACCTATTATACTCCCAAGAATATACGAATAATAATATAAAAACATTAAATATTTATTTATTTATTTATTTATGATATAATAAGAAGAATGATATACAATTTTTTTTAATAATTTTTTTATTTTGCAAATAATAAAGTTATTTTGGATATTGTGGTTAATGTTAAGGCTACATTTAAGTTTAGAGATAAATAACCTAATGAATTTTAATAAATATAAATAAATATGCCAAAGAAATCTCCTCACAATATAAGTTTTTGTGTGTGTGTGTGTGTGTGTGTGTGTGTGTTTTCACCAGCAAATTAGATTTCTGAGATCAGCAGCGTAAACAAGACAGTACAGGATTACCTTCATGCATTGTTTCTTCATCCATGGTATCGTCTCAGTGCAGGACATGCAGTAAATCCCAATCCCGAGGCAGATGTGTAATGCTCTGTCCATCATGTAGCACACACTAACAGCTGTAGTAACAGACACTCGCCTTCATTCTGTTCACAAACTCTTTTTTTTTTTTAACTGAGACAAAATGCAGAACCAGAAACTGCCACTGTTCCCATTCAGGATCAACCAGCTTCCCTCAGTGTGCCACATTCTGTCTCACCAGACACACACACACACACACACACACACACACACACACACACACACACACACACACACACACACACACACACACACACACACACACACACACACACACACACACACACACACACACACACACACACACACACACAAGAGAGAAGTTTATTGTTTGGATGTTTTAAAGCAGAATTAGGAAGGAGGAAACATCATTAGTGTCACTTCTGAAAATTAAATGGTTAAGATTGAATTGAATGAGCTAGTGTGACAAGAGTGACATACTGTCTGATACACAATACACACACACTCTCTCTCTCTCTTACTCACTCTCTCTCCCTCTCTCTCTCTTACTCACTCTCCCTCTCTCTCTCTTGCTCTCTCTCTCTCTCTCTCTCTCTCTCTTGCTCTCTCTCTTACACTCTCTCTCACACACACACTCTCTCTCTTACTCTTTCTTACTCTCTCTCTCACACACACACACTCTCTCTCTCTCACTCTCTCTCTCTCACACACACACTCTCTCTCTCTCTCTTACTCACTCTCCCTCTCTCTCTCTTACTCACTCTCCCTCTCTCTCTCTTGCTCTCTCTCTCTCTCTCTCTCTCTCTCTCTCTCTCTCTCTCTCTCTCTCTCTTGCTCTCTCTCTTACACTCTCTCTCACACACACACTCTCTCTTACTCTTTCTTACTCTCTCTCTCACACACACACACTCTCTCTCTCACTCTCTCTCTCACACACACACACTCTCTCTCTTTCTTACTTACTCTCTTTCTCTCTCACACACACACTCTCTCTCTCTTTCTTACTCACTCTCTTACTCTCTCTCTCTCTCTCTCTCTCACTCACACACACACTGTATGTGTGCTTGTCTGTGTTTGTGTGTGAGAGAGGGAAATTGTGTGTGTGTGTGTGTGTGTGTGTGTGTGTGTGTGTGTGTGTGTGTGTGTGTGTGTGTGTGTGAGTGAGTGAGTGAGAGAGTGAGTGTGTATGTGTGTGTGTGTGTTAGAGGCCTCACGTGTTGCTCTGCTGTACACCAGACTACCAACAGGGGGCAGGATTGTATCGTGTCTTTCCTCTCATCCTGCTGTCCTTCCTGTGAGCAGAGAGCAGAGTCTCAGTCACACATTTCTTTCAGCTGACAGATCAAATTTCCAGTCGTGATCTTTTACATATGAATAAAGTGAAACTTTTCAGTTAGATGGAGAATGTTCAGTGGAGCATGTTCGCCTGAGTGAAAAGATTAATAGGGAGAATGTGAGCTGAGAGCTAACAGCTTTATGTAATAACAAGAGCTGAGTTAATGTCTGTGAGTGATGTAGTGTGTAGACACTCCATTAATAACCGGATGTAAATAGAGCTTCACATATTTGCATTCAAATGGTTTTCTCTACAATGTGTGTGCATTTTTGTTTGATTTATACACACTTAGATTAAGTCTATTTATACATTTACACAAATGTGTGTGTTTCTCCAAAAGAGAAAAAAGGACAGAGTTAGAGGTATACAAGGGGGAAAAAAATAAACCTGCTCTGTACACAAATGCAACCTGGACACTGTAGTTGTATAGATTATAAGGCTGATGTATTGATTTAGAAATCCATCAATGCAACAGGAACAATTTATTTTCACACAAACACTGTGTCAGGCTTAAGTTGCCGTCATTGAACCTTTAGAACACAATGTTTTAATCGATCAAAAAATGGAACCCAGACTCAAAGGACGGGGCAAGAACCCTGAGTTCTGAGAGTAAAGGGGCATCTGAAGGCCGAGAGTTCCCCACATCCCCTTATAAGTTCCTTATTATACACGTTATTGTTTAGTCTTGTAAATTTTATACCATTGTTTAAGGTACACACATTTTCCCCCACATTTCTTCTCATTTTTATCCCCATTTGATTACCTTTATTGTTATATTCATGTTATATTCATGTTATATTTTAAATGCTTTCTTTCTCTATTATAAATGTTTATTATTATTATTATTATTATTATTATTATTATTATTATTATTATATTGTTACTTAATTACATAATCACTTCTTTAATTAATGAATGTATTTAAATTCTACATTATAAAAATAATACATTTATTATTTCAAATATAATTTTTTACAAACATCATAGCAATTCTTCCTCTTCCTCTTCTTCTTCTTCTTCTTCTTATTTTGTTGTTGTTGTTGTTAATAATAATAATAATAATAATAATAATAATAATAATGCATTGTTACATAATTGCTTATTTAATTAATGGATATATTTTTAATTATGATTATTACATCTATTTATTAATATATTAATTGATATAAATTAATTCTTACAAAAATATTTTTATTAACAATGTTTTTTTACAAACTGTAGCATTTATTATTATTATTATTATTATTATTATTATTATTGTTGTTGTTGTTGTTATTATTGTTGTTGTTGTTGTTGTTATTATTATTACAGTGCTATACCTGGAACACCCCTAGATGAGAGAGCCTCATCTTGTGAGCATGTGAGACTTTCTATTACTGAATTAGGAACGAAGACAATTTACCATAATGGAAGGCAGAAAAGAAAGAGAAAACAAGAAGAAGAAAAGAAGAGAAGAGGAAACAGAACTGCAGTGAGTGATGGAGATAATGACATAACGAATCTGTAGGATAGACGATAACTTATTTTGCTGATATTGTTTTGATCTGATTGGTTAAAACACTTTAGTGAAGGTATTCTGAGGTAATTTAGCATAGTAAACTAGCACT
>NC_062543.1:4008973-4011473 GCF_022655615.1 Tachysurus fulvidraco | reverse complement strand
ACTTTCAAAGATGTCAAATCCAGCAGGACCGCTTTGGAAATCAGCATGCTTGCCATGTGGAGATCAAAGTGCTCATGTCAGGGCTTGAGTTTCCTCCAGAGCGTGTCACTTACATGTGCATAGAAGCTCAGATATCATCCTGAAAGGCTAAACTGGCATCATATTCACTTTACGGTACACAGACACTTCAGTGTGTAGCACGTCCTTATATCCAGCATCTTATCTCTTGGAATTATTCTGATGAACCAGTCCATGCAGTGAAAAAACGTCTGGAGCTTTGCCCGGTTTTACCCTCACAGCAAAAAACATAAAAAAAAATCAAAAATAAAAGCATGTCTCCATTTTCCTCCCTGACTGGAAGCGACCCAAAGCCACAAGCAATAATGTTTCGCTCTCTGCAAACTGCTCTGTACGTACTTTGCTGCCTAGTAACCGCCTAGATCGCGCCTATAAAACTCTATTCTGGGTGAATTGCGTGAGTGTGGAAAACATAATTGCTTTTGTTGGTGTGTGGAATTTGAAAAAAAAAAGTGGCAGCACCTTAGGGGCAGGTAGAGGAACGCTGTGCTGTCGTAACCACATCAGTCCACCCTCTGCTCTGTGTCTGGTCTAAATTAGCTGTATGCAGAGATCTCTACAGTCTCAAGTACCACAGGCCAAATAAAACCATAATAAAACCTGTTTATCTAAGCGTTGGAAGCCATACAGTGACCTTCCAGTGACTTGCTCTTTCCTGGGAAGCAAGGAAACTTTAATGAAAGCATGGCATGAGGTTTTGGCTGCAGTAATATAAGCACAGCCAGAGATTTGCACAAAAACCCCCCAGAAAAATCTGACTTGCTTTTTCAAAACACACTCATGCCTGATGGCTAATAAGAGGATATTCATTTCCTTAGAGGCGTCCGTGGTTTTTCCCAACTTTTCGGCTCGGACGGATGTAGGAAGACGAGCGACGCCGTTCAGAATTCCGACTTCTGAGATAAATCGAACGCAACATAAGTTCCGGGAGACTTGTTCGGTAATTATAGCATTACCCCACTTCCTCTTGTACGGCTAATCCAATCTGAAGAGTGTTTTAGAAGTTAAAGTAGCAGTATGGCATGTTCAGAACTGGGCTAAGGTTCTCCTAAGTAGGAGCTGTTCTGATTGAAGAAGTAGAAACGAACGCATTATCATTCGTCGTCTAACAGTGTAGTTTTGCACTCCTTTAATTCCCTTTAACACATCAGTGAATTCTGAAATGCAGTATTAGACCTCCATTTATGGTGATTTACTTTCAGGGTAAAAAAGCTGCTGCGAATTATGCCTTCGTGAGCCTGCCAGCGTGTATTATAGTAGGCAATTAGCCGTCGAAGTAAATAAGAGACGGAAATGACCTGACTTCAGCAATTAGAAGTGAAACAACGTGAAAGAATGTGCTTCAGAGATTCAGTCCTGTCATATTAAATCTCAATAACATCAACAACATTGACATTTGGTAGATTTTTTTTTCTCCCTCTTGCTTATCCTCCCTCACTCTTAGCTAACCTGTATTTAGAGAAATAATGACAGCGACCCATTAAGTAAAGCCAGATCCTTATAATCAGTGGCCTGAGCTAGCCTGTGTTACATAACAGCAGCCGGATTTCATCTGGTCAAATCCAGTTCAACCTCAGACTTCTGTTTCCGTCAGCCACACGCCAGAAACGAAACGAAACGGAGCGGCCGATGTGGATTTCTGTAAAGTCTGTTTGTAGTTGTGAGAGAAACTAAAACGAGAGAAAAAATCCATCATAACTGATGAATAATTCCCAGCCAGGTCTGATCGCATTCTGAAATACAATTGTTTTACATATTACACGTTGTCTAAGAGAAACGTTCTTTTTTTCTGGACTGAAACACGTGGAAGGAAATGAGGGATCAGAATTTTTTTTTCAGAAGGTTTTTCTCAGGCCTTAAGGTTTGGGGGTTCGATTCCCAGCTTATGTTTGTGTAGGGGGGCAGTTGTGGCTCAACTGGTTAAGGCTTTGGGTTGTTGATCGGAGGATCATGGTTCAAGGCCCAGCACAGCCACTGTTGGGCCCTTGAGCAAGGCCCTCAACCCTCCCTGCTCCAGGGGCGCTGTATCATAGCTGCCCCTGCACTCTGACCCCAACCTCCTCAGTTGGGGTATGTGAAGAAAAAAAAAATTCCACTGTGCTGTAATGTATATGTGGCGATAATAAAGGCTTCTATGCCACCGTTCTTCTTCTTCTTCTTAGTTTGCATGTTCTTTCAATTGGTTCAGGGGTTTCCTCAGTGTACTCCAGTTTCCACCCACAATCCAAAGGCATGGTCTGTATGTTGAGTGCATCTCTAAATTGTCTATAGCGTGCACATGTGTGTGTGTGTGTGTGTTTGTGAATGTGCACAATGTTAGGTTACGTCCATTGGAATAGGCTCCGGGTTCTCTGTGACCTTGTGTAGGATAATTAGAACAGAAAATGGATGAAAGAGATATCACTTGTCAGGGTTGTGGTGG